>NC_056735.1:1796950517-1797250517 GCF_019279795.1 Protopterus annectens | reverse complement strand
ACCAGAGACCCATATAACTTTCCTCTGAGCCACAGTTGACACAGCCCACTACTCAAGGACACTGGGCATGGGAGCCTCAAGACATCATTCCACAAGGTACCCACTCTGCAGAGTCCTCCTCAGATGCCCCCACTTTGGAGGTACCTCGCAAGAGATTGTGCAAGAGGAACCATGTGGATTCCCCTGAAGAATTCCTCACTGAAAATACAGACTACGATGAAGGGGAAGGGTCCCCACAGTTGCCCCTTGAGGATGTCTCCTTTGGAGAAGTATTGGAAATCTTGAAGCAGCGGGTATTCTTGCAGGCTTTCCCTGCCTGGCCCTCTACTTACTGGGTGACCTCACCTGCAGATGACCTGGTTCAGCTTATCGTCAGGACGCCTGGAAGAGTTCTGATACCATTGAACCCCTCCCCTGGAGACCAGACAAAATTCTTTCTTCTCCAGAGGACAGCCCACACCAGTCCAAGGACCTACCAGTAAATGCTATGGTTGTGGCGGTGTCCACAAAGAAAGAGCTCACTGAGGAGAGCTCTACTGTCCATTCTCCTAACAGGGAGTCTCGGGCAATAGACTAGGGAAGCGGATATACTCTTTAGTGACTTTCGCCATTCGGTAACCCTGAACTATTTGGCACACTTCCAGCTTCAGAGAGACCTAATCTCAGAACTCTCAGAAACCCTGACAGGAGCAGTTTCTGATGAGGTACGTGACAAGGTTGCCTTACAGCTTGCCATCCTGGAATCTATCTCTAACTCGTCCATGCAGTTGATTTCTCATTCTGCCGAAGGGGCGGCAAGAGCACTGGCTACAGGCGTTGTCATGAGACGTCACACCTGGATGCACTTACTTGATTTTGCGGATCCCTTTAATTCTTCCTTCCTGAATGCCCCAGTAGAAGCCTCTTCTCTTTTTGGCCCTAAGGTAAAAGACACTTTAGCCAGGTGTGAAAAGGACGGCAAGACCTTGTCTGCTGTAGGCTTTTGTTTTTCCACTCCCCAATGACCCTACTCTAGGAATCAGAGGTGGTACAAGAAATCGCAGGGTCCTTTCCATGACATGTGATGAATCCCCCCCCCCCCCGGGCAGAGGGGGGAACTCAATTGGAAGATGCCCCTTCAGAGACAGGGGGGGTCTGCGTAATCAGGGATCCTTCTCTGGACAGCTTTATCGCTCCTGAAGAGTGGCCTGATTGCTTACCTCTGGAGGCAGTTAGGGGACGATTTTCTCTGCCCCACCTTGCCTGGCAAATAACCACAGATGTCTGGGTGCAGAAAATAATTGCTAGAGGTTACCACATCCCTTTCAGCCTTTACCCAAGGCCACTCAAGCATATTCCTGACATTCCACCCAGTCGAAGGGAAGTAGCAGCTCAAGAAATACAAAAGCTGCTTCTAAAACGGCCATCCAAACAGTCCCATCAGACCACATAGGATCCGGATTCTACTCCAGGTACTTTGTAGTGCCAAAAAAGACAGGGGACTGGAGGCCAATTCTGCACCTCAGCATCCTAAACAAATTTGTCAAACAAAATTCTGGATGGTCATGGTTCAGTCTATACTACCTTTTCTGGAGAAAGACTATTGGATGTGCTCGATAGATATTTTGGATGCGTATTACCACATAAAAATGGACAAATGATCCAGAAGATTCCTCCGCTTCTGGCTGGGAACCAATCACTACCAATTCTGAGCACTGCCCTTTGGTCTCTGTATAGCCCCCAGAGTGTTCACCAAATGCATGGCAGTGGTAACAGCTCATTTGAGGCTGCAAGGATTCCAGGTGTTTCCATATTTAGATGATTGGCTCCTTACTGCCCCAACCAAGCATCTACTGGTTTCAAACATTCTTTACACTCTACACCTAATGGAACACTTAGGGATAACAATAAACAAAGACAAATGCAATTTGACTCCTTCTCAAAGACTGGAGTTCATAGGGGCAAATCTCGATACTCAGTCCCGCCTAGTCTCCATCCCACTCCGCAGGCTGGAAAGACTCATATCTCAACTCCGGGTGATACTCTGTCAGGGCAAAGCTCCGGCTTGGGCAATCCTCTAACTATTAAGGTCAATGGCAGCATCAATAACAATAGTTCCAATGGCAAGACTACACATGAAACTCCTACAGTGGCTTTTGCTAGCGCAGTGGTCCCCATTGATTCATCCTATGTCCTTTCAAATCAGGGTAACAAATCGGTGAAACAAGATTTAATTTGGTGTATGAAGCCAGAAGAGCACCTACGGAGTCACCCTTTCTCCCCCTCTCAGCCCAGAGCCATATTGACCACGGATGCTTCCCTGCTTGGGTGTGGGAGGGTATTTTCAGGGAAGGATAGTCCAAGGCACGTGGTCACACTTGGAGGCCAACCTGCATATCAGTGTTTTAGAACTGAGGGAAGTGGTTCTAGCATTGCAAGCATTTCAACCTGTTTTCCCTTCAGGAGTGATTGCCATCCAGTCTGACAACATGTCAGTAGTCTGGTACATCAACAAACAAGGGGGAAACAATTCCTACCCGTTGTGTCGAGAGGCCATGAGAATTTGGCAATGGCTGATCGGTTCCACCCACTTTCTAATAGCAATGCACATTCCTGGGGATTCCAGTGTAATTGCAGACAAATAGAGGAGATGCATTCCCCTGCCTCACGAGTTTCCCTCGATCCTGTCGTAGCGGCAAAGATTTTCTGTCCGATTTTCAGTCCCCGGGGCCAGCCTTGCGGCAATCTGTTTCCGTGTCCCGTGAATCACATATGCAGCAGCTACTTTGCACTAATTGCCCCACAGGGGGATCCCCGAGGGACTCTCTTGTGCATGACTGGCCCACAAGACTTCTTTATGCTTACCCTCCTCTTCCTCTGATCCCACAATTATTAAAGAAGGCTCTTCAGTTGAAAAGCAGAGTAATCCTCGTTGCACCCTACTAGCCCCAAAAATTTGGTTTCCCTTTCTTTGGCGTCATCTAGTACATCAACCATGGATTCTGGATCCAACTGCGCAGCTGCTGTCACACCAGAAGGGGTTGATACATCCAAACATATCAAGCCTCAAGCTGGCAGTTTGGTTCCTCCACTTCCAGTAATTGCCAGGCAAAGCAATCTATCCTCCCTTTTCCACCACATTCTTCTGGCTTCCCATAAACCATCCACCAGGAAACTTTAAGCAAGTAGAAAAGATTCATAATTTGGTCTCGTAAGAAGGGAGTAAACCCTTTTTCAGCTCCGCTTTCTGTGGTGCTATATTTACTTATCTAATCTCTTCATTCCTTCATTCAGGAGCAGTAGCTTCAGCTATTCGAGTACACTTTGTGGCAATCTCCAATTTGCGTAATGGTTTCAGGGACTCTTCCTTGATTTCATACTACCTCTGTATAACCTTTTTGAAAGGTGTTACACACATTAGGCGTGCTTCAAACAGCCGATCGAGCCCTGGAGTTTGACATTAGTTCTACAATCCTTGACTTCTCCCCTATTTGAATCTGCTGCCAATTGCAATCTGAAATTCTTATCCTGGAAAACTTTGTTCTTGGTGGCCATTACCTCAGCAAGACGAATTTCGGAGTTGCAAGCTTTGTGCATAAAGCATCCTTACATAGTGTTCGTAAGGACAAAGTATCACACCAGACTAACCCCTCCTTTTTACCCAAAGTTATTTCTGATTTGACTATTAATCAAACAATCAATCTACCAGTTTTCCTCCCAAAATTTTCTAGCAAAGGAGAATATTCACTACATTGTCTTGATGTGCATAGACAATTGCATTTTTATCTTGACAGAACCAAGTCTTTACGAAAATCTGACCAGTTATTTGTATCATTCTCAGGACCAAGACTGAGGAGACTTGTTTCCAAATTTACTTTGTGTAAATGGTTGAGAGATTGTGTTTGCTTCATTTATCAATGGAACAAAGTTTCCCTATCACCTAAAGTCAAACCTGATCAGTCGCAACATCTGTTGCTTTCCATGCAAGAGCTTCTATAGATGACATTTATGTGGCAGCAACATGGTCTACCCCTCATACCTTTATCGCTCTGTACAAATCGGATATGGTCTCCAGGGGGAGAGCTTCCTGTGGTTCAATGGTATTCAGGAATATTCTTCCATAGGGCCTCCCAGGAAACAAAGTAGCTAAGGACTCTGTCCCATCAGTAAGGAATGAATGAAGATTAACAATATCGGATAAAGAGGTTATGTTCTTACCATAACTTTCCATCTGTGTTGTTGATCTTCATTCATTCATTACAACCCACCCGCCATCCCCCTCTGAAAGACTCTTGGAGGTTCGGATATGGTCCTAGCCTATGATAGGAAAGTTGCTTAGATAAAGCCTCCACTTTTCTTTCTTTCTTCCTTACGGGCAAACTTGATCTGAGGTAATGTAGAGGGGCACTACAGGTAAAAGCTTAGCTAGAGAGTTTTTTTTGGCTGGCGCGAGCTTGTTATAACGGCCAGTTCAGTTCCAAGGATGGAACCAACACCCATCAGTAATGAATAAATGAAGATTTACAACACAAATGGAACGTTATGGTAAGAACATAACTTCTTTTTTAGGACTGTTAGTGGAGCAGTGGATAGCATTGTCACTTCGCAGCAAGAGGTTCTCCAGTTTAGTTCTTGGGTGGAGTGCCTTCTTTGCGGAGTCTGCTTGTCCTACAAGTTTGTGTGGGTTTCCTGTGGTTGCTCTGATTTCCTCCTGCATTCCAAAGACCTACAGTAGGTGGATTGCACACTCTAAATTGGCCATAGGTGAGAGTGTGCTTGCGAATGTGTGTTACAGAACTGTAGCAAGGCTAGCCAACCAGTGGTGTGAACCCTGGCTCTAGATGATTGTCACTGTTCAAGTGAGACCTTGACCCCGTGTGTAAAAATGGGGAAAAGGGTTGTAGATGGATGGATTAGATTTCTGTGGGAGTTGATATGTAAATGCTTATGCTTATGTGAACCTTTTGTATGAAAAAGTTTATTTTTTTGACTAAAATTTTAGTCAAGTAAAATAAAGAACAAGCTTACAACTCCATGACTGTTGCACTCAGAAGTTTGATAAAATAAAAGATTTAATCAAAATGTTAAGACGCAACTGCAGCAATACAAAGTCCCTTGAGTTCACAAACGATAAGTGCTTTCAATAATAATTCTTCAGATTGCTAATGATTTGGGACTGTGAATGTCTTTTCATACCCAAAATTTAAGGCGGTCTTTCTTTCTTCCTTAAAGATAGACCAATCACAATTGTCTTATATAGAACACACCTTCATTTCAACAAATGGTTGGTCTAATAGCTTTTAATATTGGTCTTAATGAAATTACTGCATTTAGGCCAGGGAATTGATCTGCTCTTAAATTAATTATCCATCTAATCCTTCTCATTTCTGTTTTATTGCTAACATCACCTTGTTTCATTCCCACAAAAATTCGTTCTATCACCTTAATCATAAAAGAATAACAGCCTTTTAATATTCTTCCTATTCTTATACCCAAAGATTGGTTTATCCCCTACAATCTCCTTCAATTTGGGGTCTTGGATTAAGATGGGCCAAAGTTGATGTATTACTTTCTGAATCTGTGCATTGTCTGTAGTGTAGGTCATCATCACCCTTAGTCTATTGTCCTCCTGCTCATTACTACTTTCTTGTTTCCTACAAGCTCCAAAAGTGTTTTTTCCGTGATCTATTTCCCTGATTAATTCTTCCATGGGAATACAAGTATCCTTTTCACTATAACCACATACTCTTAAATTCTTTTGTAAATTCTGAATTTACTTCTGTATAACTGCACCCTGAGTACATCTCTCTCAAATTCTTGTAGTTTCATTCCGCATGATGTTTTTTGTATTATGCCTGGGATGCATACTACTTTTATGCAAATAATGGTTTCTCCACGTCCTTTTTCTATGCAATGCTGTACAAACTCTGTTCCCTTCTTCCAATGTGATATTAACATCCAGAAAGCTGACAGTCGAGACCATTCTGCTGCAAGTTTCAAAAAAGTAGTGTTCCATTTACATAGTCTATAAATGAGAGAAATTGATTCTCATCTCCATCCCAGAGCACAAAAAGGTTGTCCACAAAACAGCCATAGAATAAAATATTCTTGTGCCAGGGGTTAATAGAATTAATATTCATGTGCCAGGGGTTAATAGAATTAAGTATATGAGCATATTCCCATTCTGCCAAAACAAGATTTGAATTACTGTTCGCGCAAGGGGTACCCATGGCAACCCCCCAGCGCTGCCAGTAAATAGATTGTCCATAAACAAAATAATTGTTCTCAAGAATTGACGCCAACAGTGTACATAATTTATCAGCCTCTGTTCCATTAAGGCTATGTATTAGAATTCCCCTTATAGTCTCAATCCCATATTCATTGGGTATGGAGGTAAAAGATTGTTCACATCCATAGTGGTTAGCAAAAGGTTGCAACAACTTCTATTTATATCCATAGCTCTATGCATCTTCATAAGAAAGTCATCTGTGTCTTGCAAGACTGTCTCAGTGTCAATCAGTACTCTTTTAAGTTCTTTCTCCACAAACAGGTACATAGTTTCTGTGATCCAACCTTGCCTAGAAACTATAGGTCGTAGTGTAGGATCATACAAATCCTTGTGAATTTTTGGCAATCCACTTATCGAAGGTGTAGTCGGATGTGTCGTGTGAAAGAAGTTAAATAAATCTAAATCAATAACTCCTTCCAGTAACATATCATTCAATTGTGCTGCAACTTTTTGCATAGCGTTCTTGAAAGAAATAGGTGTCACTTCAGTGTATGTCCTCTTATCTTTTAACATCGCTAACATTTTATGCCTATACCAATCTGCCTCAAGTACCACTACGGCACCTCCTTTATCTACAGGTTTAAGCATGATATCGTCATTCTGCTGCAGATCAGATAGGGCCTGTCTTTCCTCGTAAGTGATATTGTGAAAATGCTTGGTACCTGCTTCTAGCCTTATTTTTTCAACCTCATTGCTACACAGACATGTAAAAAGTTCAACCGCTGGATGATTAAGGGGAACAAAGGTGCTAGGTTTCTTAACAGCCTTTGTACCAGAGGCATGATTACCATAAATGTTCTTTAAAGTGACGTTCCGTCCAAAACATTTCAGATCTATAACAAACTCACTTAAGTTTGATTTCAAGGAAGGAATAAATGTAAGTCCTTTCTCTAAAACTGTATGCTCAGCAGGAGTTAACACATAGTTAGAGATGTTCTGTATCTATGACCAATGGAAGATTTACCGAGATTTACTAAGGAGTTAATTTGTATTTTTTCTTGTCTTTTTGTTCAGGCAAAAAAAGAGAGTCCATTTCTTTCTCACATGGATTTATAGTCAGAAGAGCAGGCTTTCCAGCAGGGATGGTTTTACTTAATGGATTATTTTCTCAGTCTGAACAGTTTTATTCTGGGAAAAGTATGCTTTCAGATTTCCCATTTGAAGTTTTATCTTCTTATGATCTTTATTTAGAATGAAGGTGTCTTTTCAGTGGGAGCAGAATGAAATTCCAGTGGCACTGAAAATACATTGTTTTGCAAGAGATGGGTGTGCCTGATACTACAGCTGCTCCTCGTGTATTGCCTTTAATAAATGTCTCTCTCATTGTGTCTTTCTACAGCAAGTCTGAACAGATTATACAGTGTATCCCAGACTCATAAGTGTTGGCATTCTTGTTCTAAAGCAGAGCCAGCAGTGGTTTCCTTATCTAAAATTGCATTTCCTTAACAGGTTACTACTGTTTGACCCCATTTCCTGTGTCAAGGTTGGGAAAACATTGGATAAGATGGGGGTAGAAAATATGTATTTCTAGTACCTTCATATTTAGGATTTTAAACTGTCTAGCTCCTACCCTAAAGTTATCTTTATTTATGTGCTTGCTTGTTTGTTTGTTTATTTTATTGATTTATTTTGGGAACATGCAGAAGTTGATGAACTTGTATGTTTAGTTTTTTCAGAAGTTGTAGAAGGTAATGATTGTTTTACCCCAGAAGAATACATTTTTTTCTTTCAATACCTCTGTAACATCTTTTTCTCAGGCTAGTAGCCATATTTTAAAGTAATCTATTGATTCTGTACTTTCTTCTTCAATAGCTGCTGTTTCTAGGTTAGTATTAAGAAGACTGGCTTGGCTCCATTCTCTAAACCTTCCCAAAAATGTTAAGACTGATATTTTAAATTCTTCCTTGGATAAGGTAGTTCTTTTTAGCTCTCCTGCAGCTGAGGTGCTAAGAATTGTGATGAAAGAGGAAAGCTGTCTGAAGGAGTTACTCAGATTTTTCAATCCTCCTTTTTCAGAACTGTTAAGAGCTTTCCGTTCTCATCTCCCTTTTTCAGTAAGGAATTTTAGCAGAAAGGAGCAGACAAATGGGTTTTTAAAAAACTTCAAAAAGACCAGGACAGTCCTTTCATTCCATCTCCATCTCTCAGAGGCTTCTCTTCCTTGTTGAACCAGATTGTTATTACCATATGGTTTTAATTGTAATCCTGATGGAGTACACTTGGCAATGTGAATTTCTCCCTCCTTTCTAGGGATTCCTTCTTTCCCAGTGAACTAAGTCTGTCTTTCCTCCTATTCTGCACCAGCTGTTGGCACAGGGAGTCACAGAATTAGCACATCATTGCAACTTGGACAAAAGTCTTTATTCAGTTTTTTTCTGGTACCAAACAGGCAAGGATTTTTGGTGGCTTGTACTGGACCTTTCATTTCTAATTTCCTTCAGTCCTTTTTAACTCTCTTACCCTGTATAGCTTTCATGGCAAAGCTAGATTTAAATTATATCGGTCATCACATTCCCAATGAAGAATTGAGGCATGTGTTAGGGTAAGCCAGATACTGCCAATCTGATCAGCTCTTTGTTTTACCCTTTGGGTTTTTGTGCACCAAAGCTATTCACAAAGTATCAGGTTTCAGTCATTGCTTATTGTTGATTTGTAGGCATTCACATCTTTCCATGTTGGACAGTTGTTTCATCTTTGCAGACTCCCTTTCCAGCTGTCAGGAGTCTTGAGCAGCTGTTAAAACTCTTCTATGCAGTATAGGTTTTCAAATCAACTTTAGAAATCTTCTTTCAGGGGGGCGTGGCCAAGGATGAACACAGGATAGCAGCAGATTTCTTCAGCTCCACCAATTTCATTACACTGGCAGGAATTAATTACTTAAAAAATGTATTTTTGAAGTAATTTTCTTTCTAAATATGTTTGTTTTATATAGTTCTTGAATTATATCTAAAAAAGAAAGGAACTTTTAACAATATTCCTGTCAGAAATCACTTTGGAAATTTTCCTGTCAGTTTATCAGTCTGAAATGAGTTCCAGTAAGACAAATTCTCAAGACTCCAGCATCAAGAAAGAACCTCAGTCCCTGATAACTATAATCCAGCAACTTGCTGCTAAGATGGATAAAATGGATACTAAAATAGATACCTTCATAGAAAAAACCACAAAACAAATAGACTTGTTACATATAGACCTGCAACAACAGAAGATCCAGATGACAGGCATAGAAGAAGCTGTGAATGACATGGAAATAGAATCCAAGAAGAGGAAATCAACATTGAGTTTTTGCTGAAACAAAATACACATTTACAAACAAAGCTTGATGACCTGGAAAATAGATCTAGGCGCAATAACATTAGGATTTTTGGACTGCCAGAAAATATTGAAGGTAACAATATTACTTCTTTTTTTAACAACATGGCTCCCTAAAACTTTAGACTTACCAGAAGCATTCTCTTTTGGTATCGAAAGAGCACATAGATCTATAGCTAATACTAACTCTAACAAAAACTATCCTAGATCAGTTATAGTTAGATTTCTATCATCTTTTGATAAAGAGATGGTTCTTAAATCTGCTTGGGCTAAAGCTCCTGTTAAGATTGAGACAACTGTGCGTTTTGACAATGACTATTCTTCCATGGTAATAGCTAAAAGAAAAGTTTTTCTGCCACTAATAAGGGAGCTTAAAAAAGCACAGTTTAAAACATACCTTCTGTTTCCTGCCAAGCTTAAAATCTTCCTTCCTGATGGTCCTAAAAGTTTTGATGACTTAGACTCTGCTTTACTGTTTAAAAAAAAAAATAAGATTTTGGATAAAATAGAGGAAATGGAATGGGCTAGTCCTTCATTAAAGAGAATGGCAACTGAAACTTTGTGGAAGACTTCAGAGAAGAAGAAGAGACTAAATGACTTGTTCTATGTTTTTTTTTCTTTCTCTCATCATTTTATTTCATTATTAATCTTTTTAAATATAGTTCCTGCATTTCCAGAAAGCCACAAATATTCTGAAAAAGATTTAATCAAAGTTATTCTCTGTGTGCAAAGAAATGTTTTGTTTCATAACCAGTCAAAATATCTGAAGAACTAATAACAAGCTATGATTCAATTTGTTTCTCTTTCTGAAAAAGAGAAGTAAGGTCAGTAATTTGATACATTTTTTTTCTTTCTTTTTTTTTCTTCTCCTTTTCTTCTTTTCTTTGTTTAAACAATGACATTCTATTTAGATTATGTAGTGGGTAAAGGGTGGGGGAGGGCAGGGAGAGAAGAGTAATGAAAATATGATTAATAGAATAATAACATATTTATTCCTTGTAAAAGTTTATATGTTCTTCAAATGCTATTCCTAATTATACTTTCTTGATTATACTGCTTATGCTTGTTTGTAAATAATCTGTCATGCTTTAACTAATAATAATTAGAACTAAATAATAGTAAATAATATGTTTTATTTTTAACTCTATTAATATAAACAGTAAGTAATATTCCATTGTATATACTTCTTATAGCTTTCTCTTACATTTTTTTTTATTTCTGCCTTACACTCTTTTATTTTCTACTCTCTTTTTCTTTTCTTTATTAATATATAGAAATGATTTTGATCATATAGACACAGTAAATAATAAGATTTGCATAAAAATTGAGTTGGGACAAAAATATTGAGTTTTATTACTTATTAATAACTTTGGGCTTAATTTCATTTACATAGAGGCTATAATAACCTGTAAAATACACTGTGAAGGTTTTGTCATGTTTAGATGCATTTACACTGCTAAATGAATGTTTGTCACTAGTTTTTAATAAGTTTCCCGCCAAAATGTTAAGGGAGACAATCTGGGATGTGGGCTGTCTCATGCACAGTGTCCATGAGCTACTTCAAAAGCTTCACCTCTCAGAATTCTCACAGAGAAGCTGAAAGCAGTCAGTATAACCTTTGACCTAGATATCACACTGACACATCACAGATTCAGGAAGAACACTCTACCAGGAAGTAGAACTGATGCAAATGCGACTATGTGAAGGAAAATGAACTCTTTAACATCTAAATGTGAGTTATTTTATATAATTACTTAAATATCTATGTTATAATTCATAAAATATGTCAGTTATAATGAGTTTAAATGATGCAGTTTCTTGTAGTAAGTAAATGTCTTATTTTAGAAGGCATAGAAAATGAAACATTTATTCAAGTGTTTTTGAAAATCTACTTAGCAGCATAATAATCTGTGTTAAAAACTTATGTTCCAAACATATACATTACTATAACTCATTTAATTCATCTGATTGACAAGCATAAATAATTTTATAACTCTATTCTGGAAGAAATTGTCATGTGATATATTTTAAAGCAGTAGTATAGCATGGTTGTAAAATCTGGTTACTAAAATGTGTTTGCTGTGCATTATTTTGTATAAAGCAGACAGATTTATTGTAGGGACAGCAAGTAGGATAGTGCTCAGCAAGGACACAACTCAGTGAGATCAGATATATATATGTGTGTGTGTGTGTGTATGTGTGTGTATATATATATATATATATATATATATATATATATATATATATATGTGTGTGTATATATATATATATATATATATATATATATATATATATATATATGTGTGTGTGTGTGTGTATATATATATATATATATATGTGTGTGATGGCTTTTTTTTTTTTTTTTTTTTTACAATAATGCAAGTGTTTCTGATAATCTGCATAACTATGCAGTATGATTTATAACAATTTCTATAAATACAATATTTTATTCTATTGACAATAATGAGTATGAGTAAAATGCTCATATACAAGCAATTCAAGGTTTTTGGAAGCTGTTGACTGCATTTACATGACAGAAAATAGATGCATCTTAATATATGTAATGTCTGAATCATATTAGCCAAAGTTTTTGATTTAAATGAATGTTAGAACTTATTTTTCTCTCCTCTTGATTTCTAACATCAAGATTATTTGAATGCTATTTGAATACAAGTGTTTTATATTACATAGATGTATATAGTAGTATGAACAGTCTTTAAAAAAAAAAAAGTTTATTTTAGTTTATATGATGCTGTTTTACCAAATGTGTAGTCTTGTCTTGCTAGATAATTGAATTGAAAACTGTTAACCTCAGTTAAATATAACTAGTATTAAATTGATAAGGTGGTAGCTGAGGGTACTGCTGCTTAGGGTAGGGGGTTAACTTGAGTGGTAAATACTACTCTAATTTGGAGTTTATAACTCCAGGCTGGATGCAAGGTTTAATCCTTACATTATTTTCACTTGTTCATTGTTATATGTATATAGTTTTGACATCCACAATATATTTTGTACACTCATTGTCACTACAAACAAAATTGAATCCTATACAAAATCCCATAAGAGATTCAATAAATACAGCTATATTTAAAGGTACACCTAAAGGAGGAGATGTAACATTACTTATCTTGTTATTTGTTATTTTGATCATAAGATTCTTAAGTTTTAAAAATGCCAAATGACATCTTTAAAAGGAATTTCTTAAAACATTAATGGATTGAATAATCCATGTAAAAGGGCAAGCCTAATAAGATACATTAATTTACATAAGGCCAATTTAGTCTTCCTGCAAGAAACCCATCTCTTGAAAAAAGATATTGATAAACTAGCCACAAACAAATATACAGTATTGGTTAGTTCAGAGCACACTCAGAAAAAAAGAGGAGTGGCTATTTTATGGAATAAAAGTATGTCCATTCCTAAAATCATTAAGTTTTATCAGGATGACAAAGGAATGTTTTGTATGGTTACAATACAAATTAACGGGAAGACTTACACTTTAATTAATGTATATTGGATACCTGGAATTGGTATTAATACAGTGAAACATCATCTTGATAAGATCATATCATTCTCTATAGGAGATATTATTTTAGCTGGTGACTTTAATTGTATACTATGTGAAAGTGATACTACCACTATAGGAAAAAGAATTAAATCTAATGCAAAACATTTAAATGATTTTGCTAATTCTTATCATTTGAATGATATTAATAATCAGATAGATTCAAAATCATTACCATACACCTTTTTTTCTAACAGATACAAAACTTATTCAAAAATAGATAGGGTCTTTATTTCTAACCAGATGGTAACAGATTTAATTAATTCCAAAATCATTTCATGTCCTATATCTGATCATAATTCAATTGTTTTTGAATTCATGATAAAAAATACTCGTAATGTTCAGATCAAAAGGATACCAGCATACTTAACTCAACTAAAAGACTATAAAGAAAATATACTTTCAGAAGTAAAACATTTTTTAGACATAAATAATACTCCTGAAGTCTCCATTGTCTATGTTTGGGATGCCTTAAAATCATATCTATATGGACAAAGTATCAGATGGTATAATAATAAAAGGAAATCTTGGGATAAGGAATTGTTAGATATTCAAAGTAAATTAGACTCTTATAAACATAATAATAAAGAAAATATTATGGACAAGAAAGTTATTGAAGAAATAAACTAAATGAGAAATACAAAGAAATTTTAACTCATAAAGTTAAAATAACTTTAGAGAATACAAGTTTTTTGTCTTATTCAATAAGCCCCAAATATTTACATAGACTTAAAAATAAAACAAAAAGGTTGAATAAACAAAACCATATCAAAGAAATCTTTTCTCTAAGGAAAAAGAAGAATGTTTCTAGTATACCAGAAATACTAGATGAATTTAGAAATCACTTTCACAAAATTAACCATAATAACATTAACATGGAACCTAAAGATAAAATAAAGGAGTTTATAACCACAAACATGAATAAAAAGCTTAATAAACAACAGATTAAACTATTGGACAAAAGTATTTCATATACAGAGGTTATTACACAAATAAATAATCTTAAATCAAACAAAGCACCCGGTAACGATGGTATTATACCAGAGATATATAAAATCCTCTTTAAAAGTACATATGCATTAATACATAAGGTTTTTATTTTGGCCCAAACTGAGTTAATAACCCCCCCATCTTGGCAATATACATTTATTTCGCCAATTTTAAAACCTAATAAAGATCCAACTAGATGTACTTCATATCGACCCATCTCATTACTTAATGTTGATTATAAAATGTTTGAGTATTTTTGCTGATAGACTGAAGACAGTCATTCCCGGCATTATAGATATAGATCAGACAGGCTTCATTGTAAATAGAAATACTTTTGATAATATAAGAAGAACTTTAACATTAATTGATTTTGCAAATAGGAAAAAGAAAGATTTAACACTTATTAGTCTTGATATAAGTTCAGCATTTGATTCAGTAAGTTGGGACTATCTGTTTACCTTACTAAAGTGCACAAACTTCTCAGATGCATTTGTAAATCTAATTGAGCATTTATACAAAGGAACTTTGGCTTATATTAAGGTAGGAACATATGTTTCACAAAAATACCCATTTTTAAAGGTACAAAACAAGGATGTCCACTTTCTTCACTATTATTCACTTTAGTAATGGAGCCTTGGGCTAATTTGATCAGAAACAGTACTGACATAGAGGGTTTTGAAATAGATGAAAATATAACATCCAAAATTCAACTTTTTGCAGATGATGTTTTAATTACATCAGCAGGATCTAATTCTTCTATGCAGTCTCTATTTGATAAAATGATGAATTTTAAAAGTATTTCTGGTTTAATATTCAATGAAGAAAAAACTAAAATACTACCTATATATACACGAAAAAATATTCTCATTAGTGATTTTACTAAATATGTACCCAATTCAGGTCAGATAACTTATTTAGGTATAATACTATCTAAAGATATTAAATCTATTATATATAATAATTATAATACCTGTTTTCTTAATATACAAAACCTTTCTAATACCTGGAATAATATGTTTTTACTATGGAGGAGAGACTTACAATTATTAAAATGATAATATTCCCCAAGATTTTATACTTAATACAATCAATAATACTTCCACCTACAAAAATAATTATCAAGAAACTGAATACACTAATGTTAAATTTCCTATGGGCACCTAATAGACCTAGGATTGCATTAAAGAAACATACTAATAGCTGGCCTCAAGGGGGTATTTATTTTCCAGACTTTAATTTATATACTATCTCTTCTATTGTAAAAGTTATTACTTTATTAATAGATCAGTCATATATTGCAAAATGGAAAGATTATTGGGAGCTAATTAGTATGCACTTCATGAAAATCTCCTTAACACATAAAAATATGATAGTAAATAACTCCATGTTATGGTTACTAAAGGAATTTTGTACTTCACCTATTACACCTAAACATATGGTTTGTTACCCATTAAACATTATTATTAGCTATCGTAACTTTATATTCATGCACCCTAAGTATAGGGAATGGAATTTTATTATATTCCCTATAATGTATACTCAGGGTATGCTTTTGTCATCTACTTCTGAAGGAACTCATTTAGCTATAGATAATGATCTAAAGTACTGGTATCAGTTGATATCTGATAATAAAGTTAAAAATCTAGATTTCTTAAAACAAGAATTTGATCTAAGAGAAACTTGCTGGTTAGAGGTTCAGACCTTTAGACAACATCTCATTAATAAAATAGATCTAATGTCTATAACAGTTAAATAATCTATTCCAACACTGATTGATTACTTGATATTAAATTTACAACATAAAGTTTCTGATAAAGGTAAACTTTCATACATACATAAAATTATCAGACAAGAAACTTTTTACAGTGTAGATACATACTGGAATTATTTCACTTCTATTAATGGGGACCCACCAAATCAACAAGATAAACAATATATATTGGAATCTGCCTATAGAACTACGCCTTCCATTGTCTGGAGACTTTATACATGGAAATTTTTACATAGATCTTTTTATACACCTTTGATGATGAATAAAATAAATAATAAAGATAATCTATGTAAGAGATGTAATGTACAAATTAATGCTGACTGGGCTCATATGTTTTATGACTGTATAAAATTGAAAGAATGCTGGAAGTCAATTAATTAATTTTTGCAGGCTCTTTTTACAGATAATTTCATTATTTCTAAATCTCTTATATTATTCAACACACCTGTACCTCAAAGTGTTAAAAAGGTTAAGCTTCCCTTGTTATGGTCTATTCTAGCAGTGGCTAGGAAAATAATAACCAGAAATTGGATTTCAGATACACCTCCTTCACTCAATGAATTTAAAAATGTTATGAATATAGTGTGCCATATGGAAATAAACACAATTAGGTCAAGAACAGCTAGAAAAACATCTTATTATATTGTATGGGATAATTTACAAAATTTGTTTAAAAAATCCTAATTTCAATAGCATGGTATTTTAGTTTAATTAATTGATCTGATTGTAGTGGATGTCTTTGTAAATACTTTAGTTGTTTTGTTGAATGTTATAATCATATCTATTTTTAATTACTTGTATAAAATTGGTATGATATTTCTCTTGTATGTTAAAACAATAAACCTGTTTTGAAAAAAAAATAAATAAATCTTCTTTCATCCTTCACATAGAATTGTATCCTGAGATGTTTGCTAGGTTCTGCCCTGGGAAAGAGCATTTCTTCCTGCAGGCTAAGTGCAAATGTTTCTGCAGATCTGTCTGATTTTTTTCCAATCAAACCCATGTATCTATGAGAAATTTCTCGGGACTTTGGGGTACATGGCATCAAAGATTCACATGCTACCTTTAGCTAGACTTTAGACAAGGAAATACAGTACTACTTCAGTTAAATCTAGATTCAGCATCTACATCACTTTTTCTTTCAAATTCCAAGTCTGGGACTTGCAAAGAGGGAGATTCTGTGGTAGATTAGTTCTTTTGCAGTTCATGCTTCTCATTCTCCCTTCTGGCCCCAACTACAGTTGCATCAGACCTGGCATGGGGTATGTTTTCCAAAGGGGAAAAATTTTAAGCTCTGTGATATCCTCTAGACAGACAGTAGCACTTTAATGTCTCAGAGATGTTGGCAGTGGTCATGCCTGGAAAATCTTAAATCATCTGTGGTCCTCAGGAACTGTGCAAGTTTTCACAGACAGCACCAAAGTGATAAAGTACATAAACTAACGGAGGGAGGGGGAACAGATTTCACCCTCCTTGAAGACTTGCTGTGCTAACCGGGAGAGAAGTTCTGCACATTTGACTCTTCTGGTTTAGCACATTCTGTTGGAGCAAACTTGATTGCAGACGAGCTCAGCAGGATCTTCACACTGGGGTCTTACAAGAATTAATCTAATAGTGGAGAATGCCTTGAGTCGATTTGTTTCAGAACAGACAACTAAAGAAATTCTGCTTCAGGACTCCTTGTTAACAGGCCTGTAAGGGCAGAAATTTTTCTCAATTCCATGGATACGAATATTCATTCTTGTATAATTTTCCACTGATATTCAAAGCTTTTCTGAGTATCCACAAGAACGCCAAATAAATTGTGGTAGCAACTCAATTATAGCCCAGGCTACAGTAGTTACCCCTTCCTTTTAGTAAGGCCAAGGGTAATTACCCCAAGCTTCCCCGCAGACTGAATTTACTCATACAAAACTTGGGTTGTTTGATATACCATAACCTGCAAACTCTTCAACCAAGTGCCTGGATGATAGAAATTTGATACCTTTTAAGTACGTTTTTATCTGAAGACATGCAACAGGTACTAAAGGAGGTAAAACAAATGCTACTAGAAAATCGTATATGTGCAAGTTGATGTCAGTACAAGAACCAGGAGCCTTCTTTAGTCCTGATTGCCTCTTCTTGATTTGTGAGTTATTGTCCCCTGGCCTTTCTTATTCCTCTGTCTAAGTACATTGTCAGCAGTTATGACTGTGTGTCGTTTGATCCTCCCTTTCTAACCATACTCATATTAAACAGTTCACCATGTGACTTGTATTCCTATATTAGCATGTGTCCGCTAAGAAGATGTCTGTCTGTTTATGGGGGAATATATAGTAAAATGATTTGTGCGGTATTAACTAGGGATGATAAAAAAAGATTATGCTAAAGATGTATGCATGAAAGATTTATGTAATTTATGTAGGGCAAAAGACTGAATTTTATGAATTTCAAGTATGCATCAAAAAATAGGGATAGAATAGCAAAAGTTTCACAGTTGAAGTCTATAAAAGAAGAATAATAGAAAGTGTTAGGATGGATCAAAAATGTTTGGAAAGTCTTAGTTGACAAGGTGGATGGGACAGGGAAAACGCATATTAGATATCATTATGATGGAAATTAAGAAGGTATAAATTGATGGCATACGTACCTCTCAACCTCTTAGCACAAGAAATCTGGAGAAAGCTAAAAATAAAGGGGGGGGGACTAAGGCCCAAAAACACGGACAATTTTTATTGGTCTTATTAACTTAGAAAGTTGACAGAATAACAGGTTTTGCATTAATATGCATGTTCTGAATGGTATAAAGTCTGAAAATCAAATACCTGTATTATTTACTGACGTTAATCATTGAAGGTTTGCCAGAAAACCACAAATTTTATGTAGAACAGACCAAAAGTATGAGGCAAAAATCTGGACAGTTGAGAGGTATGCATTGGTATATGAAATGAAAAACACGGGAGACAGAGTTGAACTTCTACACACAAAAAATAGAGAAAGTGAGATAATGGCAGAGAAATATGTATCATAAATTCTTAGGTTTGTAAATTATTGCTAGGCAGTGAATTGGTGCATAGTTTGTAGCCATCCACAGCAATATCTGCTATATGGGTACTCCTTTCCATAGGAGACCATAGGGGGAGACTATGGGGTGTATTTACAGTTACTCATCCATTCATCCAAGTTGCTCTTGAAGAGGGTGAAAGCTGCTTTGTTTAGCATGCAAAGGGTATTCTAAAGGACTAGAATACTTTGAGTAAGGAATCTGTCTCACCAACAGATTCTGCTTATGCCACAATGGGTGTTAGACTTTTGTTCATTAACTTTGACATCCAAGAAATATGTACCAAATAAGAGCAGCCTGAGAACAGAGTCTTGCGAATACCAAGCTTTGTGATGACAATGTGACACCCCCCCCCCCCATCTTAACCTGCTGTGTTCTGTGAGCTGGTTTGCCATCCACAAGGTAATGCATGGATTTATATTTAATTTGACTAACTTAATTATTATGCTCGGGTGTGGAATGCTGTTAAAAGATATGCTCGGGTGTGGAATGCTGTTAAAAGATCTTATCGAGGTTAAAGTATGCTGTGTTGCACTGATTTGCCGTCATCCAAAGCTGCAGTGGATTTTTCAAAGAAGTCGGTCAGTCTAAGCAGGCAAGACCTATCCTTCACAAACCCAAACAACTGATTCTCAGCCTGCAATTCATTGATCCCCAAAGTCTGAGTTTGAGATCAACACTGACATATTCTATTATTCTGCATATAGTTTGTGAGGCTTATAGCTGTGCAGTTGCCCAGGTCAGTAGTGGGATTTCCGTCATGACTGGTAATGACTACAGCTGACGATTATCAACATTTCTTGTAACAGTATGAAGAAAAGTAGACTTTGGAGAGGTGGAAGATGAATTAACAACCATAGTTTGTTTACTCGGGTAGTACACTGATAACAGTAGACCACTTGCAGGCACAGCCCGGTTGAAGAAATTCACAAAAGATGAAACAGAACAAATACACAGAGTAATCACAAAAGGTAGAGAATCCCATAAATAGTTAAAACAATATCTATTAACTAAGCAGAAAAACAAATGTGAGATAGCAAAGAGAAAAGCAAAGCGCAAAGGAAAGAAATGACTGATAAAATTTTGAAACCTAGACCATGATAAGTTTTGTTACCTGGAACATAGACTTCAGTGGTCTGGAACATAGACTTCAGTGGTAAGGAGCAGTAAGTAAGTCTATTCAGGAAGCGAAGTGAAGGATAACCTTCAAAGTTTATTGTAAATCAATTTGAATCCACAGCAAAGCACACTATTGACAAAACCATGAACGCCTTCTCAACCTAAGCGTTTTCGTCACGAATGGACTTCATCAGATAAAAACAGCTGTTCTTAATTAACCTTTTATATAGATTTAAAAAACAAAGAACCAATCATGTTTGTTCTAATTTAAGCCTTCAAAAAATATAGAAATAATGAGGAAAATGGAAAATGGATGGAAAATGAATACGATGTTGAATTTCCCCCACTAGAAAGGCCAGAGAGTGAGAAATGGCAGGACAGAAGACAGCAAGGAAATTTTCAACACCGGGGGGGAGAAGGGGGAGGGGGAAATACAGACAATAGGGACCCCCCCACCCAACAGAGTACACACTGAATTACATTATAGAGGAAAATGAGAATAAATACACTTTAGGAGGGTTTACTATTTACAATTTTAGCAATTTGGTATTAAATGTTCAGCATTTTAAACTACTGGAAAGGGGTTTCAAGTTCATACCACTAGTTAAAGGTAATTCTACACAAACTCTCATTGATATGAAACTTTTTATTAGGAAGATGAATTTGCAGTTGTTGTTTCACAAAGAAGGTATGGATGTTGAGGTGAAAAGAAATAGGAACGTTATAAATGAAAATTTATTAACGAAGAAATCTGTTTTTAATCCAGTTATACATACGCAGCTAAAGAATTTTGAAAGTAACATGGAAAGAGAAATTAGAGGAAAGGAGAAAAATATGAGAGAGCAAAATTCACAACAATCTCCACCCTCAGGAACATTTAATCTTGGAAGAATTAAAAACTAATAAAAATATTAGGGTCATGAAACCCGATAAGGGGGGTGGAGTGGTGGTGATGGATGTGATTGTATATGAAGGCAAAATGAATGAAATATTAAGAAACGAAACAAAATATAGTGAGGTCTCTAGAAATGAAATTAATATGGCTTATTACAAAATTGATGGTATTTTGGAAGATATGATGAATGAAGAACTCATTAATATTAAGACTTTAACTTTTTTGAAAAAAAACTAAACCCAAAATACCAGTTATATTTGGTATCCCGAAAATCCACAAAAATAGCTTGGACCCACCACTGAGACCCATTGTCGCAGCAGGTGGGTCAAAAACAAATTCCCTAGCTAAATATGTGGATGTCAAGACCAAGCACATTTGGATAGAAAAGGAAACAATTTTGAAAGATTCTTGGGACCTTTTGGGTATTTTGAATATTAAATTGTATCAAGAAGAATTAACTTTTGTCACCATAGACATTATCGACTTGTTTGGTTCTATACCGTATGAAGCTGGTATCATGATGTTTGAAGAAGAAATATTTGCGGATAGTAGATTGACCCATGAAGAAAAGGTAGTGTGCACAGGGTTAATGGACCTAGTATTGAAAAACAATTTTTTCTTATTCAATGGAGAATATTTTAGGCAGTTGCAAGGTGTAGCAATGGGTGCTGCCTGTGCACCTACCTTTGCAAACCTAGTTTTAGCTAATTGGGAAAAGAAATATATTTTGGGGTCAAAATATGAGAAATATTGGACACTATACAAAAGATTTCTTGACGACATCATTATATTTTGGATAGGGGGTATAGACATACTGGATGAATTTATCAAATATATGGAAGAAACTTCAAAATTTTTAAAGTTCACATATAATTACTCAAAGACTAGCATCCCATATTTAGACGTAGAAATAACTTTAGAAAACAAAACCTTCCAAACAAGTGTTTATAGGAAACCCACCTATGTAAATTCTTTTTTACACTTTAATAGTGCCCATCCGTTGTACTGTAAAAAGAATCTAGTGAAAGGGCAGTTTGTCAGAGGGTCGAGAATGACCAGTAAAGATGACAAATTTGTAATTGAGTGTGATTTGTTACAAAAAATGTTTCTTGAGAGAGCATACCCAAGTGAATTTATTCAAAACTTGAGAACAGAGGTAGAAAAGGGTAGAAGGGACAGATTTAGACCTATACTTGGGTCGAATAATGATGTGAAAGTGATAGAAGAAAAGGAAGATGAAAATGTTCAACAATCACTTATTCTTGAATACAATTTATTAAACAAGAAAGTAAAGACAATATTTCATAGAGAATGGGAGAGATTTAAAAATTTTACGGATTTAGAAGGGTTTTCTACTCATACCTAAAGTTATATTTAAAAATACCATTAGTATAAAAGGATGTCTAGAAAACAATACTGATACCGAAAAGAATAAAGAAACAAGAGGTAGGGTAAAAACTGGAACTTTTAAATGTGGTAGGTGTAGGCAATGTGATCATATTTTGAATAAAGGAAAATATTTTTGGAAGGGAGAAAAAGATGGTTAAAAAGCAAGGCATATTACAACTGTGAATCAAGGGGGCTCGTTTATTTGGCTACATGTGTGGTATGTCCGTCTTCTTATGTTGGAAAGATGGAAAGGTCACTTAAAAGAAGAATATATGAACACATGTATGATGTCAAGAAGGAAAAGGAAACAAATGCGATTTTTAGGCATTCCAAGGTTTGTGTAGGGTCCAAATTCCAATTTTTTGTTTTGGACCAAATAGTAAGTGACAACAGAGGGGGCCCCTTGGAAGAATTAATAGCCTATAGAGAACTGTGGTGGCAAGTGGCCTTAGAGGCAAATGGGAAACCGGGTTTAAATGAGTACATTCAGCCCCTTTTGAAAATAAGGGCTGAAAAAATATGAATAGAAAGGTGTGATAACCCAGGCAACCAGCAGATGGCACTATTGTCTACACGAAATTATCATCACACAAAGTATATAGGTTTGCATTGATGAAATCTCATTTCATTTATTTCATTCTATTTTAATTTATTTATTTATACATTTTATAAGACATTTTATAAGAGGTTTTAAACATATAAAAGTTTTTAATATTTCATAAATTTATTGGGAAGTATTTGTTTATTTATTGCTTATTTAAACATGTGCATTTATTTCGGAATAATATTTATCAAATGGTGTATATATCTAACAATTAATTGATGTGATTTGAAGGCTTAAATTAGAACAAACATGATTGGTTCTTTGTTTTTTAAATCTATATAAAAGGTTAATTAAGAACAGCTGTTTTTATCTGATGAAGTCCATTCGTGACGAAAACGCTTAGGCTGAGGAGGCGTTCATGGTTTTGTCAATAGTGTGCTTTGCTGTGGATTCAAATTGATTTACAATAAACTTTGATGGTTATCCTTCACTTCGCTTCCAGTTTGTTTGGCTGGTACGTGGTGTTTGGCAACACCAATTTTGGCGTTTTTTCTAAGTCTATTCAGGACTGACAATGGACTTAAAATGTGACATTTTCCTGTTTAGATATGTTCATGGAATCATAATACAGCATCAAAGCCCACAACAACAAATCCACATGAAGAGAATCTAAATGATCAAAACTGCTTTATTCAGTGGGAGACCGTGCAATTTCATTAATAATAAAAAGCTGTGACTCTCTTCTCTGTGTTGATATATAATTTTGGATTCATGTCGATCCATCGAATGTGGTTTTGACAAATTCAAATAAACCAAAATCAGTTCATCAGAACTGCTTTCAGCGAACATTGCAACAATTTTTTTTGTAGGAGGAAAGCCCCCCTACACCCCCCAAAATTATATATACAAACTCCGAGGTCGCACAACAGTGGAGAAAAAGGCAATCTCCACTTGCGTCAAAGGCAATTTCATCAAACTGGCTTTGGTTTCTTTGCACTCGCCTTCAGTGGATTAACATGCTCCCATTATCTTAATGCTTTTTTGCAGGGTAGGCAGACCCTTTGACCCCTGCATTCCCTTAAAATCACCTTCAGTGGATTTGACATGCTGCCATTATCTTAATGCTTTTTGCAGGGTAGGCAATCCATTTGACCCCTGCATTCCCTTACAATATGCTTACATTAACGCCACAGTTGCGCAGCTGCAGAAAAAAGGCAAAGTCTGCCTACACTGAAAGGCTGTTCTGCTACTAAATTTCACTCTAAAGCATTAAAATACAACTGCATCAGCACCTCAATAAATCCTAAAACATTTAAAACTCTCAGAACAGTACTAAAGCTAGGCCAACTCTGTGGCGTAAATGGATAAAGCTGTAACTATTGCCCAGTAGACCAGAATTCAGTTAGCAGTTCAGATGTCTGAGGCACTGGCACAGAAGGATAGGTGTGCCTATCTCAGGTGGACAGGGCATTTATCTTGGAATTTCTGCAGGGAGGCATTATCCAGAGAGGGGAATAGCACTATGACGTAATAGGTGAATGAGGGAGTTACCAAGGGATAGGTCAGTATTTGAAAAAAATTTCCCCTTAAACTGGAGAGAGTCCAGGGGCAGTAAGAGAGTCTAGTAGCCCCAGTGATGGTTGGGGGAACTGGAGTAGCCAAAAAGAATGAAGCAGAAGGGGGAAAAAGCAGTTTCTATTTCAGTTCAACTGCCATATGATTTCTTTCACACTATGCAGAAGTCTTAGATGAAAAGTGTCATTGACTAAACTATATGCAGCTGATATTCATTTATAACTTTGAGAATGACATCAGCTGAAAAAGAATAAGGGGGGAAGGGTAATACATGTTGTGATTAACGTCAACTTTTGGTGCTTGCCCCCTGACCATAAGAGGAACAGGAGCAGTAATGATAAAACCATAGTAGTTGGAATTGGTTGTGGTATGGCAGCGAATTAAAGGAGAATGAAAGACCTGTATGAGTTGATAGTATATTGAACATTGAGATAGAAAGAGATAAATAAGACTTTACTGTTTTCTAAGAAACCTACATTGTGGTTAGATGACTTTAATTGTGAACTGAAGAATAGATATTTTTTCCCAAACAAGCTGTTACAGGATGTTGTTTGAAAAGCAAATTAAAAAAAGACTGTTAAATGAAGAGGTTGTTATACTAAAGGAAATTTTGGATCTCATTGGTATACTAGAACATTATAGATGAAGGCTGTGCATACTGTGGTATTTGTCTTACCAGAAGACAAGTTTGTAAGTTTAAAGTGAATATTGACAGTGTGTGGGGTTAGGTATATAGCACCAAGGAGTGTGAGTAATAGAGAACAACAATAAAATGAAAACTTGAGTTTTGAAAATATGATAGTATATGATTTGTGTTTTAGTAAGTATTTTTAGTGGAAGTATTTAAAGGACAGCATTTAGCAAGCTGTGAGTAAATTGGTTAGTGATGGGAACTGTTAAGTGTGTTATGGACATAGGCAGCAGTTGCAGAATTTGACAAATCAGAAAAAGAATGGAAAATTGATAAGTGATGAAATTACAGAAAGATTGTACAAAAATGGAGTATGAAGAGATTTTTTGGCGAAAAAGATGTGCATTTTGCATGGACTTCAACTTAAAAGGAGGAATGTTCTTTTGAAGAAATTGGATATACTGTGGATATAAAAAGTTTACACACCCATGTTAAAATGCCAGGTTTTTGTGATATAAACAAATGAGACCACAATAAATCATTTCAAAACCAGTAAGAGTGAAAGGGAAAGTCTACAAGAGGGTAGTGAGACCAGCTATGTTATATGGGTTGGAGACAGTGGCATTGACAAAAAGGCAGGAGTCAGAGCTGGATGTGGCAGAGTTAAAGATGTTAAGATTTGCACTGGGTGTGACAAGGGTGGACAGGATTAGGAATAAGTGTATTATTTTATTTATTTTATTTTTATTTTACATTTGTTGACCGGGCTAGTCTAGCTGGAGATATTTCCATTTTCAGTAGAGGCCCGGGGAGAAAAGCTCCACACAGAATACAATAAAGAAAAACATCATAGTGTTTGTAAGAAAGTTTGTAAAAGACAAAAAAAAAACTATAACTCTACAGCTTCCTATTATTACTAAATGAGTTAGTTACCAGTTCACACAGTTACAGTCCAAAGAACCTTATACAAATATAAAATACTTTGTATGATAAAGATACTAAATGATACTATATAAAATAATTGCTACCACACACAGTCATAGTTGAAAAACTTTGAATAAAGATAAAAATACTTTGTAAGATAAAGATACAGGGTAGGAAGTGAGCGAGAAGAGAGCTGAGAATAAGGGAAGTTAGAAGGGATAAGTTATGGAAAGGAGAGCAAATAAGACAGTCAACAAGCAAAGAAGTAATTTGGAAGACAAGTGGGAGTAGAAGAAGAAAGCCAGGTGGAGGGTAGAGTCAGTGAGAAGTAGGAGGTAATTCAAAGTAGAGTATAAGTAGTGGAAAGTTAATCAGGTTTACTACAGGAGCACAGCCAGTGGTTTTGGAAGTGCAGTTTAATGTTTTGTTTGAAAAGAGGCAATGATGTAATCTTTGTTATGTTGCTAGGTAATAAATTCCATTTTTTTACCTACTGAATTTGTAAAAAGGGAGTCACCAGCAGTGTTATTAGATTTTATAGAACTAGTCAATAGTTTATTAGAGGAGCGGAGAGAGTTAAGGTTGTTATAGGGGATTATGAGTTGAGAGAGTATAGGGGTGTTCTTTGGTTGGTACAGAATTTTATGGGCAATAGTGAGTTGTTGGATTGCAAGATAGTTTTGAAACTCTAGCCAGCCTAGTGGTTTCAGGTTGAGACAGTGGTGTGTTCTGTAGAGGTTACCTGTAGCGAAGCGAGCAATGTTATTGTAGCAGGTAGCCAATTTGGTAAGGTTGTTTTTCTTGAGGTTGGTAGAGATGGGAGAAGCATAGAGAAGAGTAGAAAGAAGATGGGAGTGAGCAATTCTAGTTCTAGTGGAAGGTGTCAGAAATGGTCTAATCCGATATAAGGATCCTATTTTTCTATTGACAAGTTTTATGGAGTTGTTAATGTGTTGGCTGAAAGAGAGATTATTATCAATTGTAATACCTAACAGTTTAGTGGTAGAGTCGGGAGAAATGACAGTGGCATTGTTGGAGGAGATGGTGAATTTTAAGCGGGGGTCTTGGTAGTGGGGGTGAAGAGGAGAAGTTTAGTTTTTTTAGCATTTAATAAGAGGAATCTACTAGAGAACCATGTTTCAACGGTATTAAAGATTTTTTGAGTATGAGAGATAAGTTCTGAGGTGGAAGATGCTGAGCAGATGAGTGTGGAATCATCGGCATATTGAATGCAGGTAGCTTGAGGGATTATTGTTTTGAGATCATTAATGAAGAGGGAGAAGAGAAGTGGGCCAAGAATGGAGCCTTGTGGAACTCCGATAGAAACGGGCAAAAGAGAAGAAATGTGGTTATTCCAGAGAACTGCTTGTTTTCTGTTTGCAAGATAAGAATTAAACCATCTAATGGCAGGGATATCAAAAGATAGGGATTCAAGAGTATTGATTAATAAAGAGTGGTTAACCATATCGAATGCTTTGGAGAGGTCAATGAAGATGGCAGAAGGGTGTAGGTTGTTGTTATGGTTCAGATTAATAGTGTCTACAAAGGAAAGCAGGGCGGTAGTAGTACTATGATATGGTCTGAAGCCGTGTTGACAGTTAGCTATGATGTTGTGGAGAGAGAGGTGTTGTACAAGCTGATGATGGATACATTTCTCCATAATTTTGGCCAGAGGAGAGAGGATAGCAATAGGTCTGTAGTTGGAGTAGTCTATGGAGTTACCACCTTTATGGAGTGGGATAATGTGAGAGACCTTCCAGATATCTGGGATGATTCCTTCTTTGATTGTCCTATTTATGAGAATGGAAATAGGATATGCGATAACCTTGGCAGCTTTTTGTAGAAAGAGTGAAGGTAGCTTGTCAGCAGAGGGGGTACAAGGTTTTAGTTTGAGAAGGAGTCTATATATGTAAGATGTAGAGATTGGATGTAGAGAGAATTTAAAGGAAGAGTTTGTAAGGTTACAAGGTGTGTGTGAGTTGTTGGCATTTAGTTGTTTAGCAAGAGCTTGTATAGTTTCAGTGAAGAATGTATTGAAGGCATCTGCAGTTAGTTGAGGGGTATCAGGATCAGCATGAAGTGGGGAAGGAGTTTTAGAACTTCCTGGGGAGATGAGTCTATTGACTGAGGACCAGAAAAGTTTAGAATTATTAAGGTGAGTTTGTTGTAGATTGAAGTAGAATTTCCTTTTGTCAGCTATTATTGCCTTTTTGGTTAAATTTCTAAGCTGGCAGAAGTGTAGAAGATCAGGGTTATTTCTGTGGGATCTCCATGTGGCCCAGACTTTATTTCTAGTGAGAATAAGTTGTTTGGTTTCATGGGAGAGCCAGGGGGCTACTTTAGATTTAATTCTAATGATACGTTCAGGAGCATGAATGTCAAGAATGGATAAGAAAGTAGAGTTAAAGTATAGTACTGCATTTTCGAGAGGGAGTGTTTTTAAGGGGTTCCAGTTACATACACTTAGTTCAGACTGAAACAGTTCAGGGTTAAAATGTTTGATGGTGCGTATATTTCTTATAGTGCAGGGGTTTACACAATCTGCCTTTTCCCTTGTTATGAATGTTAAGGAGTGATCGCTAACATCATCTGGCAATGTTCCTACTTTGTAACTATCTTTGACTTTGTTTATGAGAATCCAGTCTAAGATGCTTTCTCTATTGCTATGTTTGTTGAGCCTAGTAGTTGAGGTAATGGTTTGGGTAAAACCATGGAGGTTGATATGAGAAGAAGGATTATCAGCATTAATGCTATTCCAGTCTATGTTTAGGTCACCTAGTATAATGGTTTCTTGGGGATATGTGGCAGATAGCTAGCTAAGGTAATTTTCGAGGATTGGTATATTATTACCATGTGGTAGGTACATACATATAATATAAAGGGATTTTTTGGAATTTAATTCGAGTTTAGCAATGATTGCTTCTACCTTACTATCTTGAGTTGGAGAGGCAGGAAGGGTAGTAATATTCAGATGTTTTTTAAAAAGAATTGCAACACCCCCACCTTTGCGGTTGGGATGGTCAAGTCTTACCATATTATACCCTTGGGGATTAATCTCAGTGTCTTTAGTGGAAGACTTTAGCCAGGTCTCAGAGAGGCAAAGAATGTCAAATGAATGTATGTGAAGGAGGGAATGCAGGTAGGGTATTTTATTGTTTATGCTTTGGGTATTAAGATGTCCTATTAGGAAGGTGTTATTGAGTTTGGGTATGGATATTAGGGGAGAGGAGAAAGTAGGACCAGGGTTAGGGTAGATATCTCCAGCTTGAAGGGTAAGATTAATAGGTTTCATAGTGAGGTTACATTTTAGAAAGTTTAGTAATTTAGTTTTGTTATCAGAAGGCAAGACATATTTGAGATGTGAAAATCTGTGGAATTTAGGTAGTTGATAGTTAAGGGTAGAAGAAGTATATGGATATGAATTAAGTGGAATGAGAAATGTTGTAGTGTGTTTATGTGGATTGAAAGGTTGGACATACAATGGTTTCTCATAGATGGATAGGAAGTAAACTGAGCATAGGGTGTAAAAAAGTAGACTTGGGAGTAAAAGCTGGGTTGGCAGGTATGGAGCCATAGTAGGAGTAGGAGTATTAGAGAAAGGTGAGAAGAGTATGAGAGGAGGAAGTAGAAAGGGGTGTTTTATCGTTAAGAAGAGGGGATAGGAGTAAAACACAGAAAGGAGTGGGTATTTCTAGTGTATAAAGGAGTAAAATTAGGAGGGGTACGTTGAGTAAATTAGAGGGAGAAATAGAATAAGTGTGAGTGTATGGCTGTGAAAGGGTGTGAGTGGGGGTGGGAGGCAGTTAGAGTGGGAAGTAGAAGGATTGGAAGATCAGAGTAGGGGGTGTGTCCAGGGAGCTATAAGGCTAGGACCTCTGGGGTGTGTGGGAATTGGGGGTAGGGAGGGGAGCGTAGTGAGCCCACAGGGCGAACGGAGCGGGTTGAAGCACGTAGTAAAAAGGCTTGACAAGAAACAATCAGTAGAGGTGGATACTAATGATAAGATTGGTAGTCAGGAGTAGGTACAAGCAGAGATAAGCAAGGAGTTTGAGATGGAGAAGGTGGTTGCAGGCAGTAGTAGTAAAGGGTGAGGAGAAGGTGGTTGCAGGCAGTAGTAGTAAAGGGTGAGGAGAGAGTATTTATAGATTTATCTGCTAGAGGGTCAGCCCAGGTTGGAAGGTTTTGAGGCAAAGTCAGAGAGGCAAGATTACGTTGGTTTGGACATGTGCTGAGGAGGGATGCAGAGTATATTAGGAAAAAGATGCTAAGGATGAAGTTGCCAGGTAACAGGAAAAGAGGAAGGCCTAAGATAAGGTTTATGGATGTGGTGAGAGAGGACATGCAGGTGATTGATGTGACAGAGCAAGATGCAGAGGACAGGAAGAAATGGAAACAGATGATCCGCTATGGCGACCCCCTAACAGGAGCAGCCGGAAGAAGAAGATAATATTTAATACTTCAAATACAGTTGGTTTACACTTTGATTTACATTTTCGAGTAATTGCTTTTCTGGCAACCAACAGAATTAAACTTAAGACCTTTCTGTGTCTAAGTAATTCAGAACCTATGTCCCAACTCAAGAGAGTCATTTCCTTTGTTACAATTATTTGCTCACCCAATATTTCTTCAAGTGCTCTACAGGGAATTTTTAAAGTCTGACAACTTTTTACACTACCAATCCATATGTCCCCAGTTTACCTCTTCCTTCCCCATCACACCTCACCTCTTCCTTCCCCATCACACCTCCCAACAGTTACTGTCTACCTCAGGAAAAATTCTTTGAAGTCTGCTTCTGGTATAAAATATGCAAGAACTTCAGAGCAAAAAATCTTCTGGACTTTAAATATTTCTGAGCCATACATATGCCCTCCCGTTGTTCTATTGTAAATTCCTTTTCCAGTCTCTATTCCCAATTGTTTCTAACTTTCTCTGATTTATTTTGTTAGTTACCATACAGTATTTTATATGCCATACTAATTATCCCTTTTCTAATAACAGATTCCATTCTAGAGTCAACTAAAAACTCCAGCAGAGCAGGTGTTTCACTTAAGTTCCCCTAGTCCCTTTCCCAGTGTTCTGATATCAGTCCCTGGTAGGGAAGGTAGTCTTTAATCTGCAGTCCAAACGTTGTCTTGACCTCAGCCTACTGTTACCTTTCCCTCTCCAGTTATTTACTCCAAATATCTTGGTTCTTTTCCCAGTAAATTGGCTTAGCTCTTAGAATACTTTCTGCTACTTTATGAATATAATATTATGTATGGTGATTGTTGTTCTCCTTAAGAATCTGCATCCAGTATCCCACTTTCTCTGTATTTCTTGAACTTTTCCCCCTGCTTCATTGTCAGCCATTTCCATTTTGAATTATAAACTTACTGCTTGTGTTATGTATGTGAGCCTTAACTGTCTAGCTTTAAAATTTCCCTTTAAATCAGGTAGTGCTAAACCACCTTGTTTTATTGGACAGATCAGCTTATCCCACTTAAGTCCTGCTCTCTTTCCCTCCCTGATAAATTCCATCAACTGTTTATTATTGTCCACAACTTCTCCTCTTGTGGATAAAAATATGCCTGACCCATGTATAGAACTAAAGGGCCTAAAAACATTTTCATTGTTTTTATCTTATTATTCATATTCATAAACAAGGACTTCAAGGTTCTCCATTTTTCTGTTGTCTTTTGTTTATTCTGTTCCACATATTATTAGCTGCCGTAACAGAATCCTTTTTAACCCTTACTCCTAAATACTTAATTTTATTGTGTCCCCATAAATGTGGGTATTACTGAACAAATGTATGTTTGAGAGTATCTAATTTACGGCTATAGCATTTGTTATATCGTCATTAATTTTATAACCCAAAAAGATTTGAAAATATCTCATAATGTTCCACAGCACTGAGATGTCTTTCTCTGGATTAATCAGGTACAAAATATCTGCAAATAAAGCTGACTTTTCTTGATTACCATACCAATTATGTCCTTGTATTTCTGAGTCCCTGATTTTCTTTGCCAGTGGTTGTAAATAGAAAGCAAATAACACAGGTGAAAATGACACCCCTACCTGGTTCCTTTGTTCAAACACAACTTATCAGAGAGGAACACTCACACTTCAATTCTTGTATTCGATCCTTCATATATCTTTCAAATGACATTGTTATTGTATTGGGGAATGCAAATGCTGCCATTGCCTACCCATAAAATCCCAGCTTATTCTGTTGAATGCTTTCTTTGCATCAGGACCCACTGACAACAGTGGTATTTTCTAAAATTCTTCTTCCTTCTTGGATCATCATTGTTCTATTAATGTTGTCAACTGTTTGCCTCCCTTCTACAAAACCACACTGATCTTTATCAATTTTGGCAGCACCTTTGCCATTCTTTTAGCTAGTATTGACATAAACACTTTATAATCGTGGTTTAAAATTGAAGTGGGTCTGTATGAAGCTAGGTCTTTTACCGTCCTTGGATAATGCAGCCACCGCAGCTTTCATGAAGGATGTTGGTGCTTCGCCTCTTTTTTAAAATACTGCTAAACAAAGTCACTTGCTTCCTTCATAACTTCCAGAATTCCACAGGGAAAACATATTGATCACTACTGCAGTAGCCTTAGCTACATGGGTTATATTCTGCCAAGGATATAACAGCCGGGGAGCTTCCACAGTTCCAAGATACCTTCCCTGCACCAAACCTTCAGGCATCTCGAGCTGAGCTGACTAAAAGACAAGTGTATATGCAAAGCCCTTAAGAGTTTTACTACCACTGAAGAGTGTGCTGCTCTGAGGCTTTTGAGGATTGGCGGTCGGCTTGTGCTTTACTTTGCTTGGCAGATAAGTTCCCATTGGGAAAAAACTTCCATTTGCTTTTTTTTGTTTGTTTTATTACTTTCCTCTTCAGGAAAGTTATTTTAAAGCTAGGAGTGTTGTGTTTTATTGGACTGTCTTGAGCCTATACCACACTTTCAGAGTGCTCATTTTTTCTGAGTCTAAACATGGTGTAAAGTAACTGAAAACACTTTTTCTGTGGAGAAATTGTGTTTATTTTACTTTTGTCAGGTTAGCATAGTGTTTAAAGTGCTTTTTTATGTGTTTTCCTGTAAAAACTCAAGTTTTGTGGACTGTTATCATTTTAACAATTGCTGCTCGCCTTCCTTGGGAAAGAGGCACCATTTTAATCTTAACCATGGAACAGATTACCAATCCCACAGTCTGTCCTTCTTCCAGCCACTGAAAGAAAAAAAAAGCAAACAGGCTTTGCCACCACAACAGGTTAGTAATTTGCCTCTGCTGTAGTTGAGTGACTCTGGTGTGGCCATTTGTTGTACCTCAGACAACTCAACTTTTACCTCGGATCCCTCTGATATAGCACCTTCAGACATTATGGACCGGGAGTTAGCCACTTCATCTGCAGCTGTTAGGGTCCCTCAGTGGACAAGGGAGAGATGCTGTTGTCTGTCCTTGGAGAAGGAACAAGGAAGGTTTCCCTTTTGTGTCAGAATGCTGTAACCTATCCCTGGGGTAGCTGTTGCTGCCATTAGTAACATAGTCGGCCTCATTTTCCTTGTTAGAAAGAGACTGAAACCAACATGTATCTGCATCTCCTCAGTTTTCTTTGGATAGGAGTAGTTTACTGTGCCTTGCTCAGGGTTTAATTCAGGCTATTGATCCTTCTTGTAAAGTAGTTTCTGATAAAAGAAAAAGGGATTCCTGTTTTCCTGAAGAGATTCAAGATTCTGAGTCTGAACATTAAGATGCAGGGCAGGTACAGTGTTTTTTTTCTCAAATTTCTCATTCAGACTCTGAGGAAAGCTCAGTTCCTGATTCTCCCCGTGGGGGTTTCTTTGTCTGAGATGTGCAAGTGTTTTCAGTGGAAGAACACTTTTTTCTCAGTCCTTCAGAAAATGCTGTGAGTTGTTACAAAAGAATTTCCCAGATCCTACACCCATTCCTCTTGCTCTGTCTTCTTTAGAAGATGTATTGAGTTTTCCTCATAGTCAGCCAAGCTTTTCCTAAAAAGACAGTGTGTATAAAATGCCACAGTCTTTTAATTTTTTATAAATTATTCCCAAACTTGACCGAGTGGCTATAGCTCTAGTTGATCCCATGGCTGCTAACTACTTAGTCAATTCCAATCCTACTCTTTCTGATCAGGATGGGAAAATTAATAGGTATGGAAAACAGTGTATACTTATGCAACTTTCATTTTAAGAATTTGAATTGATAGGCTTGTCTGTTAAAGTTTGTTCTGACAAATTGTGAAAGTACGAGGATTTTTTTTTCTTGTGAGGAAAAATCAAATATGCTTTAAATAACTTGGTTTCTTCTACTGTACAGGTCACTTTCAAAGTCCACAGTGTGTGTATAACCTATTTATACTTCTTACAGGGCTGTGGCCATTGGTAAACCTCCAAGATGATGGTAAAATGAGATTTTAATTTCTCCCTTGGATAGAGGTTTAGCATTTGTCCCCTCTACTGCAGAAGTGATCAAAAACTGTGATGAAAGTGGCAAGCTAAACCAGGGAATCGCCAAGATTTTTCAGCCTTCCTTTTCCAAATTTTCAGAGATTTTCTATCTGCTCATCCAGTTTTTGGTAAAATCAGAATAGACAAGTCTCAACAAAATACAGATAAATAGACATTCAAGAAGAAGTGCAAATGAGTTTCCAAAAAGAAATCTCAAACTTCTCAAAACCAAGACTGTCCAGCAAGTTTAAATGACTGTTCAAGAGACCTTGTGAACCCCTCCCACCCTGGCCTCTTTTTTTTCCCATCTTCCAGAAAGTCTGACTCTCCATTTTTCCCTTTACCAACAGATAGTGTCAGACAAATGGGTTCTGAAAAATCATTCATTAATGTTGGATATTGCAATGGGAGGAAATTCCACCTTTCCAGGGGGCCATGCCTCATCCTTCAGAGCAGAATTTTGTTTCTACCAGTTATTCGTCACGTACTGTTCCAAGGAGTAATAGAACAAGTTCCTTCTTCCCAGGTGGGAAAGGGTTTTTATTTAAGGATGTTCTTAGTGTCAAAGAAAGAAAATTCTTGGAGACCAGTTCTGCATCTTTCCTAAACCTGTTTGTTATGGTGCCTAAATTCAAAATGATGTCACTTTACAATATTTTACTTCTCTACCTTTCAAGTTATCTGGTAACTAAAGTTAAAAGGTGCTTAACATCACATCCCTCCTTCACACAGAATCATGTTCCTGGGATTACAATTAGATACTTCAGTTCAAAGAGCTTTTATTTCAGAGGAGGCATAGATCTTTATCTTGAGCTGTTTGCAAGGTTTTCCACTCAGACTTTGGTTACTGCAAGGGAATACTTCAGGATTTTGGGTCTTATGGCATTTGTGATTCTTATGCTACCCCTCACAAGACTCCACCTGAGAAAGATACAGTGGTGTCTGAAATCTCTTTGATCCTAGCATCAACACTCTTTATCTTTTCAAGTTCTGGTGCTGAGGTTTGTCAGAATAAAAATCTTTTGGTGGAGTCAACAGATATCCTTAAATCCATGTTTCTTCTCCTTGCTCCCTGCTCCAAAGCAGTCAGTCACCACAGACACCTTGCTTTGCTTGGGGAGCAGTTTCAGGAGAGATAAAAGTGCAGAGGTGTGTGACACGAAGGATGGATGCAAGCAAGGGGTATCTACATTGTATCCCCTTTGCAAATTAGTCATGTTAGTTTGGGATATAACTTCACAGCAATATCTTATTCTCCAGGTATCCTGCATTCTGTCAGAGCACAGTTGTATGGCAAGCAGAATAAGCAGGATTAGGGCAGACCCTCACAAATGGAAACTAGATAAGGAGGTCTTCCAAGATTTGATCCATGTCTGGGGAGTTCTGAACAATCAAGTGACAGGATTCTGTTCCAGGACACCATCCAAGAAGGCCTGAAAGACAGATGCCTATTTTTTTTCCTTGGACAAGAATGTTTGCATCTTTTTTCCACCCTTTCCACTAATATTCAGGGTACGTCTGAAGATTCAGAAGGAATCTGCTAAGATCATTGTACTGATTCCCTTCTGGCCCAGGCAACAGTGGTTCTCCTTTCTTTTGGAAATGGCCAGGGGCAATTACCACATGATTCCTCACAGAATCAGTCTAGTAACACAGGACATCAAACAACTTCATTCGACTGCCTAGATGATACAGTCTTAATTCCTTTTAGGTACTTGTTTACTGCGGATGTGCAGTAGGTACTAATGGAGGCCAAAGAGCCTACTACTAGAAAAATTATATATTATCAAATGGAAAAGGTTTTCTAGTTTGTGGCAACAACATAAACAGCACCCATTCAGGGATATTGCTGTCTGGTTCTGCAATATTTGTGCATGTTGCTATCATGTGGCCTTTCTTATTTGCCTATCAATGTTAATTTATTGGCCATTTCAGCATGTCTTCCCATGGATCCTCTTTGAAAGCAGTTTCATGTAAAAATGTTTTTGAAAGGAGTTTTGCATAAGAGACTTCCAAGAAAGCAGTGACCCCTTTTTAGAGACTCAAATTTGTGTTAGGGAAGCTAACACTTGCTCCATTTGAACCAGTTAATATGGCTAGCTTGAGGTTTTTAACATTGAAACAGTTTTACTGAATGCTATCCCCCCTGCAAGAAGGGTATCTGAGTTGCAAGCTCTTATGGTGAGTCAACCCTTCACATTTTCAAGAGAAACATTTTTTTTTATTTGAGAAGTGATCTTTCTTTTATGCCTAAAGTGGTATCTGAGTTTACTTTAAACTATCCATCTTCCAGCTTTCTTTCCTGAACATAAAGTTGTGGGGGAAAGGATACTACACACCTTGTTTTTCCGCAGACAATGTTGGTACTATCTTGACAGCTTAATTTATTTCTTGTGAATGTAAGCAGAAGGGGCAACCTGTGTCTAAACAGACCATTTCCAAATCCTGTCCTCAGCATATCAAAACTACTCCAGGCAGGGTCAAGTCGCATTCTACCAGGGTCACGGATTCATCTGTGGCTTTTTGGAAAGGGTTGGAATTTAGAAGTATTCTAAAAGCTGCTACTTGGTTCTCTGTACAAATACAAAGTACTATAAGTTTGATTCCTTGTATAGGTTCAGATCAAGGTTTGCTACAACCATTTTCCAAGGGGTGCAGGACTCTACTCCTTCCACATCCCAAATATAGTCAGCTAAAGTAATCTTCTATATAGCCAAGTCTAATGCAGCAGGGATTAATATGATGAAAATGGTACAGTTGTGTAAGTAAGCTTACTGTAACAGTAAATGTTTGAATGATCACTGCTGCACTAAGTGCTCCCTCCCTCCATCCCCTTGATTTTTTTGGTGTGTCTTCTATTTATTCATTTATTTTGTGTTGTTGTTGGCATTGGCCTGTTAAGGCTGAAACTCCCTTTCTTTGCTGTCAGGAAAGCTCTGAAGTGCTTTCCACCCAAACTTGTCTTTTAGTCAGCTCAGCTGGGGCTGCCTGGCAATTTGGATGAGTGGATGGTGCACTGAAGTTTTGGGAAGCTTGTTGGGTGCTATATCCTTGACCAAGTAGCTAAGGCCTACTGCAGCAGTTATCATTCGAGCATCTACTATTGTACTAAGTTTACATACATAAGTGTACTTTCCTGGAACTTCCAAGATGGCTGCACATTGAGTAAGAGCTTAATTTCAGCTCTTACAGTGTGAAAATAGAAACCCGTAAGAGAGAGCCAGTTAATTCGTATTTTTTGGGTAAATTTCAGTAACTGTTTAGTAAGTGCACTGACAGGATGCCAGCAAAACAGAAATTAAGAGAACATTAAGGAAAATCAGTCACAAAAGGTAAAGAAAAACACTGAATTGGAAGAATTCCACAGCTGTTCATCAAAAAGCAGTGCGAGCGCCCGCTTTGGTGCAAGACTTCGCTTCCAGTAACCTAGATGAAAAAATAAGTCAGATGTACTCACATCTGATTAAAATAAATGAAACAATGATGGAGTATATCAACTCAAATAACAAAAGGCTGAAAAAAGTGGAAGAAGTTTTAAACAGATCTTCATGAGGTGATAAAACTGCAAAACTGAGGTCAAAATGATGAAACAGGTTGAATATGAGACTGCTCAACAAAAAATGTTTCAAAAAATTATAGAATTAGAGGACAGAGCACAAAGGGAAAATCTGAGGTTTTCAGCTGTACCGGAGAAGCTGGAAGAAGCAGACTGTATTCATTTTGTGAAAGCAAAAATAAGCAACTGGACTGGTATTCCACAGCAGTTGTTTAAAGGGCACACCGTGTGTATGCCCTAAACCTGGCTATGAGAAAGCAACCTAGACCTTTAATAGTAATGATGCCAATCCTACCAGCATAAGAAGTTGATTCTGACAAAACTGTGGCAGAAGGGCAAAGTACTAAAAGTGGGAGACAGCAGAGTGTTTGTGGAGTATGATTACTCAGTGTACACCAGGCAGAAGAGGAGTAAATCTATTCCACTATTCAGGGAATGTTGAGAAGCAGGCTTAAGATTCAAGCTGCTGTACCCAGCTGTCTTCAAATTATTCTTCCCTGCAGGACAAATTTGTTTTTTGATGAAGTACATGCTAAAGAGGAACTACAGAACTTTGTCCAACAAAAAGTGAGCTGTGAAACAGAAGGAGATTCTGCTTCTTGTTGTTCTGGTAATAAAGATCACAGAGGGACTGTGCCAGTAAATCCTTTTCCAATGTTTCAATGGAAAATGCTGGAGAGAAGGGAGGAAGCATGAGAGTTGACTAGAAGAATTGAGAGTACATTGGAAATGAAGCAGAGACAGGATTTGGAAGATGAAGATGAACAGGAATAAAACCAGTAACGTGGAAACTGACAAATGTAGGGCATACCTGTCAACCTGGAAACATCAAATGTGGACAAATGCCCATGAAAAATAGGTACAAATCTGTATGTTGATTAACATAAAATTTGCATACATAATTATGCAACCCCACCCACTCCAATGGAGTTGGTGGATAACTTTCAAACACAAACTGAAGAACAGACAACCAAAATATGGCCCCAGTCTCCCTGCAGCCATTCCACTGTCCCATTACTTGGCTGTTTTTCCCCATTTACCATAACCACTGTAATGTGCATACTGCTTTACTTCTACAATGATTAGTTGGATTTTATTTTACATTTTATAACACAAACACTAATAGACATCTGCTAAACAAAGCAATACAGTCTTACAATGAAAATAGACTTAGCATTAAAACTTCTCTGCTCTTGAAACTCACATTCATTGAAACAGTGTTGAAGACCACATCCAAAGAAAATGCATCTGGCCAGTGGCAGAAGATAAACATTTACCTTTGGACTGTTTTCAAATCATAAGTCCCTTGCACATGAAACATACATGTTTTCTTTGATACACCTTCCTGACTGTATTAAATGATATTCCCTGTGTTAGAGCGAGTTTTAAATTTATTATTTTTAATATTTTTCTAGTAACCAATGAAAAAATGCATGAACCAGTAATGACAACACTGCCCAATTCAGAACATTTCCATCATAAAAGTCTCCTCAGACTTCTACAATCCACCAGTATCACTAAATATGCACAATCTCTGCAGAAGTCATCTAATTCCACATTAAAGAGATCTGTAATCAATGAAGAGGTTGCTGCTAGCGAACAACTTTATATTTCATTGTTTCATCTACAATTCAAGTGCCTGCTGCCCTTGAGAATAAATTGCCTATGTTACATTAAAAAAAATGATAAGATTAATATTTCAATAGGGAATGGATGGCAAACTGATAGGTTCATAGTTACTAGGTGTATCCACCAAAGGAGGACATTCTCAGGACTGCAGCATCCACCTCCTTTAAAAGTACAACACAGTACAGTATCAGCAATCCATCTACATAACTGTGGGAGTAGAACCCACAACCTTCTGCAGCAAAAGCAAATATGCTACCTATTTTGCTACTTACAATGCAAGTAGTTTGCATAAGGAGCACTAAACTTATCTTTCCCTGAAGAACTGTGCAGCACAAGAAATCAGGAAAAAGGCAACATTTATTTGGGGGGGGGCAAAGGGCCAAAAAGGGGGACACATTTTACACATTTCATAATCATAGAAAGTTGCTAAAATAAAATGTGTTACCATGTGTTTCCTGAAAGATAGAAAGACCAACTTAAATGGCTACCATTATTTAGTGAATTCAGTTCTCACTGATGTGCCAGAAAACCATAAATTTTATTTTATTTTTTAACATTTGTTTACTGGGAAAGTCTGACTTGGAACAAAGCCAATTTTCAGCAGAAGCCAGAGACCTGGGGAGATATGCTCCAAACGTATGTCTTTGCATCGTGGGAGGAAACTAGAGCACCCAGAGGAAACGCACACAAACACAGGGAGGGCATGCAGACTGCACAGAAGGCACATCAGCAGAAAATCAAACCAGAGAACCTCTTGCTGTGAGGCAACAACGCTACCACTACACCATCCAAATTTTAAGAGGAACAGATGAAAAAGTATCAGCCAAACATTCCAGACATTCTGTGAAAATATGTACAATTGAGAGCTATAACTCTTTCAAGCAGAAGTGGTGGTATAGGTAGAGAACTCGGGCTCTTGCTTCTTGTACCTAAGGTATAGGGTTTCAGCCTGAGTAACTCTCACCACTAGGTATGCCTACCTGGGGCATTTTATAAACACACACACACACACACACACACACACACACACACACACACACACACACACACACACAGTGGACTAACAAGAAGTGTTAAATAAATCTGAATACACACACAGTGATAAACTACACAGTGATGAATAAGAACTGTTGAATACATACACCCGTTGAGTACAAACACACCCTAAATCGAGCATCTTCACAAGAAAGCAGTCTGGTTAACTGGAAGAACGAACTTGCTTGCAGACCTGCAGGTTGAATGAATTAGAACAGCCAGAACGTGCTTACAGACCTGCAGGTTGAATGAATTAGAGCGGCCAGCCCAGTTAACTGAAAGAATGACACTGTGATAAACTGAATGGGAACTTGTAGGTTGAATTAGAGTGGGCAGCCAGCTGGTGGAGTTATAAAGCAACAAATGATTTGGCACACAAAACGAACGTGGAGATGCAGTTAATGCATACAACAGTTCTTGTGAACAAGAACTGGCTGGTGGAGTTTAAAGCAACAAAGCGGCCAGCTGGTGGAGTTATAAACTTGTATATAAACGTATAAAGCAACAAGTGCGCTTAATGCACACAACAGTTCTTGGCCAGCAGGCACACAAAACTAACTTGCACACAGTAATCATGGCTAGCCAGCAGATAAAATAGCCAGCTGGTGGAGTTATAAACTTGTATATTAACTTATAAAGGAACAAATGCAGTTAATGCACACAACAGTTCTGCAGGCACACAAAACGAACTTGCACAAAGTGATCGTAGCTGGTCAGCAAATAAAATAATGCAATGGGCGCAAACAAATAATAGTTCTTACCTCTGTGCCCCTCCCATGTTATATTCCCTATTCGGTCAGAGTCTAATAGGCAGTAGCTGATGTCATCACGCATGCCCCTATAGGCTGGTGATGCACAGTGACATAAATTTAAAGTGGTAACTGGTAATAAAAAAAAAAAAAAAAAAAAGAACAGGAAATTTGGAAATTAAAGGGGACACTCAGAAATTCGTGGCACTCCAATATTTTGCCCTCAAAACCTGTAAATACTGAGGAATTCGGCATGGTTGAGAGGTATGATGTGGGATTACAAAGCAAAAGTTATATTTATGAAATATGACAGAACAGGAAAATCTGGAAATATTGGACTTTGTTGAACTTGTGGGGGCTTTAAAGTATATGCCCTATTTCATGTCATTAATGTTCATAAAAATACTTAGGAAAGTGGAAGAGGAGGGAGAAACTCAACTATAAGTAAAACAACATTTTTTTCTTAATAGTACTCATTTTATAGTGTGTAATTTTTTTTTTTGCATGCCAAGAATATCTCCATTGCAAGTGAATTAAAAAGCAGAGCATACATAATTTAAGCATCCTTTTAGGGATTGTAGAATTTAAAATGATGGTGTGGTTGATAATCTTTAATGGTGAGTGTTACGGTTTAAGAAGTGTATAATTTTTTCATATTTTTAAGCTTGAAAAATGATTGGTTGATTTTGTGGGTGTGTTGTCAACAGCTGATTTTGAGAGTATTTAACTGGTTCTCTGTTTTTAAATGCGGTTCTGATGATGTCCTACAAGGACAAAAGCGCTTAACTGCATAAGTTTTTATTATATGAATTGGTAACAAGTGCAATAAGTGTATTTTACATTTTCAGAGTATATTAAAATAGTTCCAGTACGGACTAGTCTAACTTGTTTCATTATTTGTATTCTGGTATTACACTGGTGCTTCTACAGTGAGTTCATTGGTGGTTTTATTCTCAAGTGTTATGTGACTTCCAGACATTTCCAACCTGAACTTAAAAGAATTTTCACAAGAACTTATTCCCCCTCAATCAGGGAATCTTACATTATTAATTCAGCAGTTGATGCAGTTGACTCAAGCCTTGATACAGAGTCAAACAGTCAACGCCTCTTGTTTAAGATTGGCAAAACAACCACGTAAAAGGAATGAATGTGCAGAAGGTAACCATTTACACAGTATGGCTGATTTGGAGCGTAGCATGCATTTGGCTTCTGAATTGCATGAACTTGATTTTTCATCAGTAAATCAAGTAAACCAATGGCTTGAAGCTTTCAAAGTGGGAACTTTGAAAGACCATGTACAACATGCTGATGGAAGATGTATAAACCTTGGAGAACAAATCTCACTTTTAGATAAGGATGTCAACAAATATAAGATTTTACAACTGGATAATTATTTCTTATCAGAAAGTATCAAGAGGCAACATGTGCCCAAAAGTTATGTATATGGAAATATCCACAACAGGTGGAATTAAATTCCCCTTTTCATGCAGAGTTATTAGAACTATTTGACCACACAGGTCTTGACTTAACTCGGTTGTTGATCAAAGAGAATGAAAGGCGTATGGTCAAATTAAAGGAGAATATCTGTAAATTAGTTGACTCAATTACCTATGATTTAGAATTTTCAAGGTATAGACATGATTTAATCAAGGTTTTTACTACTTCGGGTAGTAAATTACCTCAACTTAAGGCCAGGAAAGACAAGAAAATTGTAAGAGATGACTTGGGTTATAAGAGCCATACAGTTTATCCACTTCCACCTGGCATGGTCAATAACCATTTTATTCAGCCACAACAGAATATGGACAGCAACGAACAAGAAGTGTTTGGGAACAGTAAAAGCCATTAGGTCCCTTTAGAGAAAGCTCCATTGAGGCACTCAAGAGACTGGTGAACAAAGGGACTAAAAATCAACAACATCCAATTTGCACCTCTCCGAAGAGCAAGAGATGGAAGAAATACAGCAACCGGAGAACAAAATTTCAGTGGTATTAATTTGGGAATGTCTTTAGTGGCAGCATACTTGAAAACAGGTACTGTGTCCATTACTACATCCTTTGACTTTAAAATTTACAACTTCACTAATTTGGTGATTGGTCCAGAACACCATCAATTTTTTTAAAAAGGTTATAACTTTATACCTGCCAGTAGGGCTACAGTAGAGGATACTGTGGTGAATCTTATGGTTTTCACTCGCAAACTGAATTTTGAATTAATGTTCAATGACAATGGACATTGACAGACAGATAATCATGTTGAGGAGAAAAAGTGTAGGAAAGTAAATAATGTGGGAAGAAATAGCCAGGGAATTGTTATGGCTAGGCTTGTATAGGCCCTAGGGCTGATAGCCTAGTACCAACCTATGAACCTATGAACTCCACTTTGAACGTTTTGCTAAATATATTTGAAAAAGCATGTGAAAGAGACATTCATTTTTTGTTAAATTACAAAAGACACAAGAAACATTTTAACATGTCTCAAGAAATTGATATTAAACAATTTTGTTAAAGATAAAAGTGTAAGGTGCATGAGGCTGGATAAAGGTGGGGGTTATAATGGATGTTGACGATTATACTGGACATCTATTAAATTTATTGAATGGTGATGTCTATGTAGAGGTATCTGTGACTGAAATTAATATCGCTTATCGAGCCATAAAGGTAGCCTTAGATGAGTTTCTTTTGTTTGATCACATTACTCAAGATTTATACAACTATTTGAAAGTTAAGTATCCAGTGATCTCTAAGATTTTTGATATTCCAAAAATTCATTCTTGTTTAGTCAACCCACCGCTATACCCTATTGTAGCCACAAGAGGCTCAGTTACTGAACCTTTGACCAAATATGTGGCTAACAAATTAAAGAATATATTGGCTTTGTTCACACATACTGTTATGGACTCATGGGATTTGCTCAACAAACTAGGAGACATTTATTTTGACTGCTCAGTCATTTTTGTGACTTGTGACATTCCGGGTCTCTCTACTGTAATCCCACAAGATATTGAACTTGATTGGTTCAGTCAAATAGTGAAGAAATTTAGTGGCCTACCTTTTGACTTTTAATGGTGAATTCTTCAAACAGATCTCAGGTGTTGCCATGGGAGCAGCATGTGCCCCATTATTTGCGAATCTTGTGCTGATCTGGTGGGTATTGGAAAAGGTATTTCAGGGCCATTTTTTTTAGAAAGTGTAAAGGCTATTTTAGATAGCTAGATGACCTGTTGATTATTGGGGGGGGGGGCAATAAAGAAGAATTCAAAGAATTTTTGATATGCTTCAAACTAGTACTACATTTTTAAGGTTTACGTCTGTAGTGAATAATAGTAAAATTAATTTCTTGGACATAGAGATTTCTAAGACATCCACAGGGGTTATTCAGACTCAAGTGTACCATAAACCCACTTTTGTAATCCTTTTCTTTTAGTAGAAGCCACCCCTTTCATCAGAAAAAAAGGAGTGGTAAAAAGTCAACTGATCAGAGTTTCTAGGCTAACAACAGATGACAAAATGTGTCTATATCAGTTTGAGATTTTGAAAGACATGGTTTTCCACAGGGGTTACCCTGTGGATTTGCTGGAACAGTTGCAAAGTGAAGTATGGGCTCAAAGAAGTGATCGATATTCTCCAATTTGCATTTCTGGGTTTAAACACTTGGAGTGGGAGCAGTCAACACAGATAATTTCTATGGTTCCAAGGAAAGAGAATATGGTTTTACATTTTTCTATTGATGGTGATGACATTCAGATTATCATTTGTAGAAATTGGCACTTACTATTATATAACAAGAGTTTCAAAAAGAGTTTTTGTTCCTCTCTGAGGCTTACTTTTGAAAACAAAAGAAATATTAAATCTATGTTAGAAAAGCCTGTTTATGATATGGAGAGACCACCTGTTACAGTAAAATGTGGACGTTGTAACCAATGTCCGTATATATGTATGAACCCTGAGAATGCTTGGCAAATCAAACTAAATAATGTGAGTAGTGGTGGGGAATTTTTTTGTAATTCACAGAGTGGTGTATCTTGTATTATGTGAAACCTGCACAGCTTTTTACATAGGAAAAACTGTTAATTCCCTTAATAAGAGAATATGCCAGAATTTGTATAGTATTAATTGTAAAGACACAAAAGTACATTGGCAAAACATTCTTTAAGTTATTAGTGGTAGAACAGACTAAGCGGGAAGTATTTTCTGGCGACTGGATGAATCGTTTGTCACATTGGGAAATGTACTAGCAGATTCACTTTGATGCGACCAACTCTCCAGGTTTAAACGAGAATATCTCCATTGCAAGTGAATTAAAAAGAAGAGCAAATATAATTTAAGCATCCTTTTAGTGATTGTAGAATTTAAAATAATGTTGTGATTGATCATTTTTAATGGTAAGTGTTAACGGTTTAAGAAGTGTATAATTTTTATGTATTTAAGTTTGAAAAATGATTTAGTGGGTGTGTGGTCAACAGCTGATTTTGAGAGTATTTAAGTGGTTTTCTGTTTTTAAATGTGGTTCTGATGATGTCTTACAAGGATGAAAGAGCTTAACCCCATAGGTTTTTATTATATGAATTGGTAACAAGTGCAATTAGTGTATGTGAGGACTGGTAGAGAAGGGTGAAGGCTGCCAGCCTAGTCAAATAGAATGTGATACATAATTATGGCATTTTTAAATATATATGTAAAATATAGGCTTGTTTCTTAAATGAAAGAAAATACTAAAATATTAAGCTTCAAGATTGTAACAACATTGCTATCTGCTGTAAGGAAAACTAAGGCAAGCATTTCAAATCTTTCTTTTGAAGTTAAAATTATTTCAAATCTATCCTTTGATTTGTAGAGCTCTGAGTCAGCCTGTCTCGGCTAGCACATTCTTTCTTTTGTTTTAACGTAAGGAATAATTACTAGAGCATACATGTGAAATGTCTTTTATTGTTGTAGCTTCCTGAGCAGGTGTTAGCTTGATAAATAATGTAGTCTGTTGAACTGGGAACCCCAGGCTAAGTGTCAAAATGATGTAATGTGTATACTGGGAAAACCTAAGTGTTAAAATGATGTAATCTGGGAGGACTCAGTAGAAATGTGTGTTAGTGATTTTAAAAACTATTGCTGAGAGAGACTATAAGCATTTTGATCTTGACTATCCAACTCAGTACTGCCTATGCTCTGTATGTGTAAGTTACTTTAGAAGTATGTTTCTTGTAGCAATAGCTGGGCATTAGAAAAGATTAGACTTAGTGTTTTTCTGTAGTCAGATCAGAACTTTCCTACTGTATTGTTGTATTTATGTGTGATCTCTGAACTCTTGAATAGCACTGTGGTGTAGTAGTATTGTCTTGTGTTTTTAGTTTTTATTATTAAATATTGTAAGCCCTTTTCAACTGTGGCTGGTTTATGTAGAGATAATGTAAGCTCTAGAGTACATTGCATGCTTATAAGTGATCCTAAGCCCTTCCAATAAGTCTTGATTGCTTAGTTACACTACTATTGGATAATAATATTGTACAGTAATAATTGGACACTGTTTTTAAGGGCTTTTGGGTAGCTGATGATAATTAGCTGGTGGTGGCAGGAATTACTACCGTATAGTCTGGGTATAGGGGCAGAGCTGGAGAATCTGTGTCAGCCTTTCCCAGGAGTGTCTGTGAAGTTGTATAAATACTTACCTCAAAGTGTGTGTGTGTGTGTGTGTGTGTGTGTGTGTGTGTGTGTGTGTGTGTGTGTGTGTCAGCTACTTGGGCAGGGGCATGAAGCACTGGTTGAACAGAGAGTGTACTAGAGGTTAGCTTGCTAGCTAGGCTGAGATCTGGACCCTATAGCTGTGCCAGTGGGGAGTCTTATTGGGGACCCGGAGGGCAAGGGAGCAGCCAGCCCCAGACTGACTGTGATCTCTGTGTGCTCTTAAGGGAAATTGCATTTTACTCTGTGCATTTGTTATCCTTTCTTCCTATATGAGATGCCCTCTCTGGTGTTAGTGGTGAGGATTGAGGCTCCTTGATTGTTGGGCCAGGGCAAGGCGTCACAGTGTATTTAATGTTTTCAGAGTGTTCAGTGTTTCATTATTTGCATACCATAAAGTAATGTTTTCTCAGTTGTTTTCAAGTATAATGGGGATACTGTTGTAACCATGCACTCCATTTTTTTTCTTTTTTCTTTCTCTCTTCTCTTTCTCCTTGTTAATTAAGTGTAAAAAAAAGTTGGTTAAAAGAGCATGACAAAAGAAAAAATAATGTGCTTTTCCTCAGTCTTACGTAGGGAAATGGCTAGATTAATGCCCTTAACTTGATTTAGTAACAAGTTTTAAGACAAAGCAAGTAAATGAAAAAGAATATTGAATATTAAAAGGCTTTTTTTTCTAGCAATAAATGTATGCTAGAAAATATTAAAATGTATCAGTTCCATATCTGGTCCTCATGTCTCCATGGAGACAGTCTGATAAAGAGAAATTGGATTGGGAAAAAGAGATATTGGCTAGGAGATGATTGTCACTCATTTTCCTCAAACATAGATGACAAGCAGGTGGGGTATTTCATTTAGATGCTTTAATACATAGAAACACATCAGGATGGATAGCAGCATCATTAAATATAAACAAACTGGTTGACAGACCGACCTTACATACATACACATGCTTACATCTCAACAGCTTACTACAAAATGGCAGTCAAACTTGCACATGCTCAGTTCTTATACACTTGTGCAAGCCCTTGGCTAGCTTCTTAAAGGTACATACACACACCATTGCTCTACAGCCTCCTTCTTACCCTAGTTAAAAACAATGTTAGAGTTAGACATGCGTTATTATAGACATTAGAAACAAACACAGTGTTTATGTCCAAGTTACTGTGTATCTGTTGCATAGTCTGGAGATACAACTGGATGTCATAACATAACAATCTGGACTGAATTTAGCAACAGAGACAGTCTTCATTGAAAAACTCATATCAGGAACTTCTGGATTCATCACAGGAACAGGAATATTCTCTGGAACTTACTGTGGAATTGGAACACAGGACAACTCACTCTCACAGGCTATGTGCTGTGGTATAGGCTCTGACACTGGTCTCAAATGTTTCCAATTCTGCCTAAACTCTGCTCCTCGTGATTCCACAATGTACAGTTTTGGCTCTGGGCAAATATTCTTCATGACATCAATCCAGTCATAACCTTTGGACATTTGTATCCTTACCACTTCTCCTTCTCTTAATGGATTTAGAGGTTTGTTGGTCTTATTGTAGTAGGACTTCTGGGTTAAACACTTCTTCAGCAGATTGGTTTTCACTGATCTGTTGTTCTTGACACATGGAATCAACAATTGACTACTGACAGGTAATGTGGTTCTGGTTTGTCTCGACAGAAGTCACTGAGCAGGTGAACCAAGATGTTTATCATGAGGAACATTTCTGAGATTCAACAGATTCAGGAAAACATCACTGTCATCTTCTTTTGACTTCTCTAGTAACTGTTTACACTTTTATCTGCACCTTCTGCCAAACCATTCGACTGTGGGTAATCTGGGCTACTTGTGACATGAGTAAAGTCCCATTCTTTGGCAAATCATTTGAACTGTTGGCTTGTAAACTGCGTGCCATTGTCAGAAATAACTTTGTATGGACTACCATGGACTGCAAAATGAAGCTCCATCTTGGAGTAATGTTGACCATTTCAGTTGAAAAAGTCAGTAGCTATTGTCAACTAATGTAGTTCAGGAATCTGGTTTAGCTGAAGTGGTTCCTTCTGTTGATGTGGCTTGGTACTATTACACACGGAACAAGATAAAAGTCTTGTGACATAGAAGGCCAAAATACTAGACCTCTCGCCCTTTTTTTTGGTAAAATTGTCTCCTGTGTGACCATGAGGCAAGATAGTAATACACTCTTGTAGCAATGACTTTGGAATAATTACTTTTGGACCTTTTGTAATGATACCATCGTAAGACAAAATCTCATTTCTGTATGGAAAATAAGGTTGCACTTCTTGTGGTAAACTAGATTGCTTTGACAGCCATCCTTGATTGATAAAGTGGGTTGAGCCTTTGTAAAACTGGATCCCTTGCTGTGATCTCTCAGCGCATCAAGAGATGTGGAAAAAAATTGTCACTTCCATGACTTCAAAATCAAGGTTCTCATTCTCATGCTGTTCTGTGGTGTTTCTGGGTGATCTGGATAATGTATCAGCAAGATAAAGAAGTTTGCCTTTCCTGTAGACAAGAATGAAGTTATACTTTTGCAATTTCAGCATCATATGTTGCAGTCTGGCTGGAGATAAATACATAGGTTTTCTGAAGATAGTAACTAGAGGTTGGAGGTCTGTTTTGATCTGAATAGGACTACCATAAACATAATCATGGAACTTCAAACATGCAAACACAATTGCTAAAAGCTCTTTCTCAATCTGGGCATACTGACAGATGCCTAACGACAGATGCCTCGGACATGGCTTGGGGAGCACATTTCAATGGGAGATGGGTTCAAGACACGTGGCCTCCCAGACTACAGCATTTGCATATCAACATGAAGGAGATGTTAGCAGTCCAATTTGCTCTGATGGCTTTCAAGGATCTACTTCAACCGGGACAGGTGTTGATTCAAACAGACAACACAACAGTCATGTGGTACATCAACAAGCAGGGGGGAACCCATTCGTACCCTCTTTGCAGACAATCTATGATTTTGTGGGAGACTGCTCTGAGTTTGCACCTCACTCTTCAAGCAAGGTTTCTGCCAGGAGCACAGAACTCCTTAGCATATGTTTTGAGCAGGCAACTGGTGGATCCCCACGAGTGGAAATTGGATCCTCATGTATTTCAACAGTTGACAGTGGCTTGGGGAACTCCAGACATAGATCTGTTCGCGTCCCCACAAAATTTCCAACTGCCAAAATTTTGCACAAAGATGTTTCACCCAGAAGCTTGGAAAGTGGATGCTCTATCTTTCAGTTGGAACAACCTTCACGTCTATGCCTTTCCTCCTCTGCCTCTCCTTTCCAAGGTGCTCTTGAAGGTCAGACAGGACAAGCCTTGCATGATCCTTATAGCTCCAGATTGGCCACGTCAGCACTGGTACCCTTTGCTGAGGAGTTTAGTTTGGGAGCCTCCTTGGCCTTTGCCAACAATTCCACACCTTTTGTCTCAGGCAAGCAATCATTTCCTCAATGTCAGGATACAGTCCCTGCATCTGACAGCCTGGCATATTCTGTTTTAGACCCTGGGGGGTCGCAGCTTCCTCAGCAAGTTTTAAATGTCATTTTGGAAGCCAGGCGCCTAGTACAAGAAAAGTTTATGCTGATAAATGGAGGAGATTTTTTCTTTGGAGCACAGCAAAGAGCTTTGATGTTTCACGGCCTAATTTGAGTGTTACACTACAGTACCTTACAGAATTATTAGACAAGGGTTTGTCTTTCTCCTCCGTGAAAGTTCATGCTGCAGCCATTTCTGCTCACTATGACTGTGACCCACCATTATTTTCTCACCCTTTGTTTAAGCAATTTCTTAGAGGGCAAAGAATATAAGACCCCCGTAGAGCTCCTACTCCTTCCTGGGATCTCAATTTTGTGTTGGAAAAGCTGACTTTACCTCCTTTTGAACCTGCAGCTACATCTGAGTTGAAGTTTTTGTCTTGGAAGACTGCTTTACTGTTGGCCATTACGCCTGCTAGGAGGGTATCTGAATTACAGGCTCTAATGGCAGTTGAACCCTTCCTAATATTTCATAAGGATAGGGTATCCTTGCGTACTAACCCTACTTTTATGCCTAAAGTTGTTTCTGATGTGGCCTTGAACCAATCTATCCATTTGCCTACTTTTTATGCTGATCCCCAAAATAAAGGGGAAAAAATTTTGCACTCTTTGGATATTCACAGGCAGTTACGTTATTATTTGAGCAGAACTAAAGGGTTCAGGCAGTCTCAACAGTTATTCATTTCTTTTGCCTTGGGTTCACAAGGAAAACCTGTTTCAAAGCAAACTATTTCTAAGTGGATTGGCCATTGTATTGCTTTTTGTTATTCTCATCATGGAAAGGAGGTTCCGGCTGGGATTAGACCTCATTCCACTAGGGCTACTGCCACTTCTACTGCTTTTTTAAGGGGAGTAGCTACTAAGGATATTTTGGAGGCAGCTACTTGGAGTTCAGTGCACACTTTTACTAAACATTACCATCTCCCTCTTTATTCCAAATCTAGGGATGGGTTTGCCACTGCAGTTTTACAGGGCATGTTAGCAGCTCCTAGTGCTTTTTGATTTGGCCAACCTCCCTTACCTTTGCTTTGGGATTCTACCCACAGGTTAAGACTGCAGCAATGTGAGACGAAGAACATAGTACAGTTTTGTACCTACCATAAATGTAGATGTTCGAGGATCCACATTGCTGCAGTCCAATTTACCCTCCCTCCTTCCCCTCTGTAGTTTAGGGTTGCTGTGTTGCTTTTGGGGTGATTATTTTTTCTGTAATTGGTGGTTGGGTATTTTCTATGTTTGGCTATGGCCTTACCTTTTTAGGCCTTCTGACATCTGGGGCAAGAAAGACTGAGGATATGGCGTCGGTCATGCGCTTTAGTACCACTGCGTACTGACGTCAGATCTGAGCGACTATGACCGACGCCAGCCTAACACTTTGGTATTCGGGCCGACCGAGGACAGCGGACTACCCACAGGTTATGACTGCAGCAATGTGGATCCTCGAACATCTACATTTATGGTAGGTACAAAACTGTACTTTTGCTTTGAAGGGTCTGGTCATAGGCTTGCACTGGTAAATAAATGACTAACATAAGTGACGTCTTGTAGCCTGACTTTGTATTTCTGTGGATTGAGCCCAAGATTCACTTGACATGCCCTTTCCAGAACTTTTCTGAGGTTTCTGTCATGCTCAGCTTCACCATTACCTCCTACTAGTATGTCATCTACTATAGTAACACAAGCATACCCAGAAAAAAGTTGCTCCATTGCACTTTGAAAAACTTTACTTGCAGAATTTATCCCAAATGGCATTCTCAAAAATCTGTACCTGCCAAACGGAGTACTGAAAGTAGTGAGCAATGGCGATTTCTTGTCGAGCTGAATTTGCCAAAATGAACTCTTTGCATCTAAGACAGAATAAAAAGTGCCATTTGGCATCAGAGTTGCAAATTCTTTCTCTGTGCACATTGGATGATGAGGTCTCTTTGGCGCTTTGTTCAAATCTTGTGGATCAATACATATTCTGATGTCATCTGAGATTTTCTTATGAGCTACAACCATGGAAGATACCCATTCAGTTATTTCTGCAACTGGACAAATCACACCTCGTCACACCGTTTTATTTAACCTGGTTTTGACTCTGTCTTGCGTGGCTTTTAGAACTTTTCCAGCTGTCCTGAAACTGGACTGGTATCTGGATCTAACTTCATGGAGTACACTGGAAGCTTCTCTAGTTTGTCGTCAAAGAGATCAGCATAGGTAGAAAAATGTACTGGGAGAAATTAGAGTAGTAGTCTTTCAAGCTAATTTGATGAACTTCCTTATTAAATGAAAGCAGTCCCATTTTCAAACTTTCTCTGAGCCCTAATAATTACTGGACATGCCTCTTGACCACATAAAATAACAAGTCATAACATCTCCCAGCAGAGTAACATGAAAGCACTTCTGAGCCTTCAGTCTGAATTTCTTCACCTCCATAAGCAACATACTTTGCACACCTTACCAAAATCAAGACTTTCACCATGACACACTCTAGCAAATGTTTCTGCTGACATAACATTACATTTAGAACCTGTGTCAACTTTGAACTCTATGAGTTTGATTGTGTATCAATTAAACCAGTTTTGAAAGCTAAGAATCCTTGTTCATGAGTTTGTATAAGGCAGTATTCTGTTTGGTACATTTTATGACTTTGAATAGGCATTTTACATGTTAAAGTATGTTCCTTTAAATGATGCTTTTAGGTTTTTGATTATGTAATTGGATTGTTCATTTGATTGGTTAGATGTAGTATTTATACTGGTAGTTAATTGAGATATTTTATCTGATGAAGCAGTCTATGCCTTGAACTGTGAAAACGCTTACGGAATAAATGGTTTTTGCTCTTTATTGTATTGAGTATTTTTGCCACTTATACAAGCCATTTTTTGGTTTGCCATGTTTTTGCATTGTAACATTGTAGGACAGTCTGACATAAATATAGAAAACAGCTAGACTAATCTGGCTATATTTCTGTCTCTAAGAGAAATCACTGTTCTAAGTAAACTACTTACAGAGCAAAGCAAGTTCTGGTGAGTTGTTGTCAGATCCAAGCAAAATACAAAATGCTATTCTTTCTTTCTGTCCTTAAATTATTAATACACAGTACGGCTGACTCATTTCAGATTGCATCATTCTTCTCTCTTCTCTGATTTAGTTCCCAAGCTAACAGAACTCAAAATGTAACATTTCTTTGATCTGCAGCTGCCAGGAAGGCACAGCAGTAAGACACTTTACATGTGAAACCTAGTAATTATTTCTGTCTTAGCGCAATAGAAAGAATTTCTAGCTCAGACATCCTGTCTCGGAGCTTGAGATCAAACACAGTCGTAAAAGCCTTTGCTTATCAGCTTTCTTCCAGCAGGGTGCACTGTGGTTACATTTTTGAAGCACAGAACATGCACAGTTTTCTTATATTTGGCAAACAAACCTGTGGATCATATTGATATTTACAAGGACATAGAATTATTTATAAAAATTCTATCTGGCTGGGCTGGCAGCCCCTCAGTTTTTCACAGGGCCCATGCTTCAAGTTTGCTGACTCAGTCGTATGCTTCACTGAGACTTTGCGAACTTTGGAATTTGCTAGAAAGTTGTGGGGTTTACCAGTGGATGTTGTAGGGGCTAGAATTGCTGCAGTGTGCTTGGGCCTGTTTCTTTTAACCACATGCTGCATACTATCAACATGAGCTTTGTCACTGTGCCTTCTAGAGCTGCTCTCATTTGTTAACATATTTGTCTGCTTTTCTGTGAGCTCATGTATCTGACAAATATCAATGGCCTTGTTCAAAGTTAAATCACTGTCACGAAACAAAATCTTTCTCACAGCATCATCTTCAATACCACATATAAGTCTGTCCATCAAATCATCCCTTACATCACCAAATCTTCATGTTTTAGCTTTATTTCTCAAGTTAGTTATATATGCTGTAAAAGTTTCACCAGGCTTTTGATCCATTGTGTAAATTAAGTGCCTCTCCACTGGAACATTTGTCTGGGGGTTGCACATTTCTCTGAATTTACATTTCAAGCACTCTGGGTCTTCCCTTGACTCAGCCTGTGCAACAGTATGACAGTGTTCCCCTTTTCCTATATAGACAGCAGGTGCATATACAAAAGAACATTCCCTTTCAGTAGCTTCTGACAGCTAAATTAATGCTTTTGTATGCTCATCTTTATCAGAAAATGCAGCGTGTATGAAAATGTCATACTCTTGCTCAAACACTCTCCAGTTCTCTGCAATATTATTGTCAAACACAAGTGCACTGGGTTTTCGAAATCCGTCTGCCATGCCCACAAAGTATGTACAAACACACAGAAAATATGCCCCTTGTAATTGTGTGAAAAAACTGTTCTGTGAACTTGTAGTAACATTCAAATGCACAATAAACACTTTGAAATACTTTACTTTGTGAAATGGCTGTATTTTGTGAAATAACTTTACTGTAATATTGCACAAACATGCAAATAATTTATACACCTCTGATAACTCGTATATCTTTAATGCAAAAAATATTTGCTTAGCAAAAATGTGGTTGTTTCTTCTTATTTTATTCATTTTATGTAATTTGGACTTTATTACAAACATTTTCGGTAGTAATTCAAATAGTTTTATCAATATTGGACATATCAGTTTATGCAAATATTTAAACCGTTCTATATGCCTCGCTTCATATTTTGTAAATAAGAAATCATTTGACAAGTTTTAACATCTGAAATTCATTTCTCACCTGTTTTGCAAATTATGCGTGCAGTAGGGATGATTCACTCTATATTCCTCCAATGCAGGCTGGGTGCCTCTCGGACTTAAGTGGAAGAAACTGGAACTCTTTCTGGCAAAGAATCATGTTGGCTATTTTTCTTTTAACCTCATGTTTCTTTTGACATGCTGCTTCTAACACCATGTCACTCATCCCTCTCTAACATAGATAACAAGAAGGCGGGGTATTTCATTTAGCTGCTTTAATACATAGAAACGCATCAGGATGGATAGCATCATCATAAAATATAAACAAACTGGTTAACAGACAGACCTTGCATGCATACATGCTTATATCTCAACAGCTTACTACAAAATGGCAGTCAGACTTGCACATGCTGAGTATTTATACACTTGTGCAAGCCCTTGGATAGCTTCTTAAAGATGCATACTTACACATTGATCACAGTAATGTTCTGTGAAAGCATTCAGGTGTTTTCCCAGCTGGGAGAGCTATAAAGATAAGACAAAACCAGACAGCACTTAGAAGATGCACAGGCTGCACCATGTATCTTAGAATAGATAACCTTTCTTTTAGGTTATTCCAAGCCTGGAATCTGGCTGTCAGTTTGGGACAGTTCTTCCTGTAAGGAGAGTAAAACTTAATTATTTGAGGATGTGCATAGTTTTGTGTGTTAGCATTAAGTTAATATGTTTTAGGCGTGTATTGAAGGTTTTTTTTTTTTGAGGGCTTTCAGTAAAACAAAAAGTTTTGAACGATGTGACATAGGTTGAAATGAATATGACAAGAAACAACTGCATTGAAAATTAACCTGCAGAGCATTAGTGTATGCATGTAACACAAAAGCTGGAACTAGATACTTAACAAAAAAGTTGTTACACATAAAAGGTGAGAATAATAACTTTGACGTTTGAGTGGTATCTTTAAATGTCTCACAGATACATACAAGAAAGAAAGAGTAGTGAACTATATTAAAAATGTAGAGCACAAATAGCTATGCTACAGGAAACCACCATGCATCTTAGCATGGATAACCTTTTTTTAGGTTATCTGAAGTCTGTAGTGTGGCTGTCAGTTTGGGACATTTGTTCCTGTTAGGAGAGTATGTTAGTATTAAGTTAATAGGTTTTAGGGAGGTTTTTTTTTGCTTTCAATAAAGCAAAAAGTTTTGTAAGATGTGAGATAGGCTCAATGGCTATGACAAGAAACAACTGTATGAAAGTTCAACCTGCCAAATAGTGCATACATGTAACACAAAAGCTGCAACTAGACGTATAACATAAAGCTGTTATACATAAAAGGTGGGAATAATGACTTTTTAATACAATGCTTCTGTAACATCTGTAAGTGTCGATGGTCTCTCAGATAAATACAAGTAAGGAAGACTAGTAAACTGTATTAAAAATATAGAATGTGAATAGCTATGCTATAGGAGAGACACTTGGAAAGAACTGAACATGTGAATTTGATAAAGAAAGGGTTTTCAGGGTAGTTATTCAGCAGAATACCTGGGACAAAGGAAAAGAGGAGTATTTATATTACTTGCTAGAGGAGCTATAATAGTGATAGAAGAGGATAAAAAGATGATGGTAGATTTGTAGTTCTAAGGGGCTACTGGCAAGGGAGGAGGATTACATTGGCATGAATTTATATACCACCTAAACCTGCTATAATGGAGCCTACAAAATTCTGGGAGAAATGATCAGCTTTCAGCAAGGAATATTAGGATACAGGATATGTACCCAAAGAATGGCGTACAACTACAGTGGTCCCACTCCACAAAGGTGGTGCCACAACGGACCCCAGAAACTATTGCCCCATAAGCCTGACTAGTCTGGTCTGTAAAGCTATGGAGCGTATTATCATGGAACTCATAAACAAAGACATTGGGAGCCTCTAGACACTGGACCCTACCCAATTTGGCTTTAAGGGCAGATCTTGCCTCTTAAACCTAGTTGATTTCTTTGAAACAGTTACCAAAGCCATAGATGAGGGCAAGGTAGTCCACACAGCCTACCTGGACCTCGCAAAAGCCTTCGACACAATACCCCACTCGGGCATCATAAATAAGCTTACCAGCTTAAATATCAACCCCTATATCACAAGATGGGTTGCAAACTGGCTCAGAGATAGAACCCACATGGTCAGAATCGCAGGTGCCATGTCCGAATCCAAACCAGTTACAACTGGCATCCCACAGGGCTCAGTTCCGGGACCTCTCTTGTTTGGTATATACTTCTCTGAGGTTCAGGCTAACACGGGGGGATTATGGCTGACAAAGTTCGCAGATGACTGCAAACTGGGGGCCATAATCGAATCTCCAGCTGACACAAGCATCCTCCAAAAGGGTCTCACAGAAATGGATGCTTGGTGCCAGAGCCACGGCCTCAAGCTAAATGCTAAAAAGTGCATAGTCATCCCCTTTGGGAAAAACAAGGTGCCCACAAATTACCACATAGGTGGTAATCCATTAAGTACGGAAGAAATAATTAGAGATTTGGGGACCAACGTAGATAGTAATCTCTCCTTTGATAATCACGTTGCCAAAGTGATTAGAAAGACCTTCTATATAGCCCACCTTATCACGAAAGGGTTCGCATCTAGATCGAGAGGTCATTGTGCCCCTCTACTCGTCACTCATCAGGCCCATAATTGAATACAATGCCCCTTTTGGGATGTATCTTACCCGACACCTGCAGCAACTGGAGAGACCCCAAAAGTACCTCACCAAGAGGATCATGGGCTACAAACAGATGTCCTATGCAGCTCGACTAAAGAAACTCCAGCTCTACTCAGTTGCTTACCGCCTACTCAGAGGCGATCTATGCCTGATGTACAAAGCCATGTCAAACCCAGAAAAGGACATAAGAATCAAAGGAGGTTATAAAGGATTGAGAAGAGAGATTTAATAAGCAATACACAAAGAAACAATGGAGGATATATGTATGTCTAGAATATTTAATAATTTTTTTATTAGAAATGTTTACATAGCTATTTTTATAGGGTCTATATTATATGAACGAAGTTTTATAACTTCGAATACCATATGATCGACACCATATGGTCAAAGTTATAAAACTTCAAACAGTTAAACAGTTAAACAGTTAAAAAAAAATAAAATAAAGTAAACTAACGAGTTAAAACAGGGGGGAAAGCCTCCTTTCATCCCACGCCCTCCCCCCCACTCTTTAAATCTGCCAACTCCGAGATTGCACTACAGTGCAGTAAAGGGAAATCTTCCCTTTACCACATTATAGTGCAGTCTCGGAGTTGGTATATTTAAGGAGCGGGGAGGTGCAGGGAGGCTTGCCCCCCTGCCTCTACAACCCTTAGTTTAGGGTTTGTTCTTTTATTTTATTTGTTTTATATATTCGAAATTTTATAACTTCGACCATATGGTGTCGATCATATGGTATTCAAAGTTATAAACTTTGAGTGTATAATATAGACCCATTTTTATACCCCAAGTAGACTCCTAGGAATTTTTCTCAAGTGGACAGTAAATGTTGGTTGTGTGATAGGGAAGAAAGAGGTAATTGGGAACACATTTTCTGAAAATGTAATGAGTTGGCAGAATTTAAAGATTCTCTGCAGACGACTGTGGAGATGCAAGGTGAGCAAATTGGTGTAACTAGGGAAATTATTTTTCTGAGCTATGATACAGAATCGGAATTGCCTAGACATAGTAAGTCCTTGTTAAGTCTAATTATGGTGGCTGCTAAAAAAACCATTACTAGAAAATGGAAATCAAAGTCTAAACCTTCTGTACTAGAAGTAATGAATATAGTAACCGAGATGAAACAACTAGAACTGGCATCTTTAAAACAGGATAGGAGGAAATTAAAGTGGGAATTGTGGAAATAGTACATGCAGGGGAGGAATGAGGTTTAAAAAAAAGGCAGGATTTGAATGAGCTATGTACTGCTTGACTGAATGATTGGGTAGATTATATGTGATGTATAATGTTTGCAATTAGGATTATGTCAGTATGGTTTGTTTTCAGTTATAGAAATGTATGATTGCCTATGTCATAAGTGATAATTTAATAAAGCTGTTTCTTACTTTAAAAAAAGAACAGGTAGTAAGAGCTTTAGAAAAGAGTTAGGTGTAAATTATATTAAAAAATGGAAGTTGTGGGAACAGTGCATGCAGAAAAATGAAACTGATCAAATTATGTAATGTTGCTTTGATTATAGGATATATAACAATATATGTAATGTATAATGGTTGTAAATGTGAAGTTAATATTTATTTTTATTTAACATTTGTTGACCGGGAAAGTCTGACTAGGACAGAGCCTATTTTCAGTGGAGGTCTGGGGAGAAACGCTCCAGATGCGTGTCTTTGGATTGTGGGAGGAAACCCATGCGAACGCAGGGAGAACATGCAATTGAATAAAGGTGTTAAAAAAAGATTAAAATGCCTTCCATTGCTTCCCTGTGGTACTGTTATGTTTATCAGTCCTTCTGGGTAATGCATATAAAAACAGTGCAATTATTTTTTAATCAGCAGCAGAAAAATGCTGTCTCTTGCTGCCCCTACTGAACACAACATAATAAATATAAATGCTTCCTACTGATGATTTATTTTCATCCAGTCGTGAATTTAGTTTTATTTTCAGTTTGCTTATGCTTCTAATAGAAATTTTCTAATCAACAGTGCCACCACTGTGCCCTGTAGTGGATGCAAAAGCATCTACAACTTTTTGGCTGCCTAAGTACTTTGATTTTTATATGAAGAGCATCTTTGAGAACAATGTTCGTCTTCTGGAAGACTCGTGGGATTTCTTGATGAAAATTTCGAATGAGATGTTTAGGGATGACTTGATTTTTGTCACAGTAGACATTCAAGATTTATATTTGGTCATTCCTCATGAGGTAGGGGTTGAATGGTTTTATGAATATTTAAGTTTTTTCACTAATCTTGACAGGACATTGATTAGAAACCTGAGGGTTTTTATTTATGAGCATGGTTCTAGAAAATAATTTCTTAGTATTCAAAAACTAAATGTTTAAACAGAAGACGTACGTAGCTCTGGGGACCGTTAATGGCTCCATGTTTGCTAATGTAGTGCTCTGTTGTTAGTAGGCCCAGTTTATATTGAAGTCTGAGTTTAAGGACTTTGGTATACTATGGGTGCTTTTTGGATATGATTTTTCTTGGGATTGATGAGGGTAGATAGGTTGCAGGAATTTTATGACTACTTAGACTCCACTACTGATTTTTTGAGGTTTACGATGGATGTCTAGACAAATTCTGGTAATTTCCTGGAGATCACTATTGGGAAAAACAAGTTGAAAAAATGTTTGAATCAACCATCGAGCGCAAGCCCACATATTCTAAATCCTTTTTGCATTTTGATAGTGTGCACCCTGTGACCAGAAGAAGGCCCTTATGAAAGGCCAATATGTAAGGTTGGCCAGTATGATAATGGGCGACTGTGATTTCCAGTTGGATGTGATAAATTGGTGAACATATTCAGGTTAAGAGGCTACCCTAAGGCCTTTTTATTAGACACTTTAACTGAGGTCAAGGAGAAAAGGAGGAGTGGCCATTTTGTACCATTATTAGGTTCCAGGGGTGTGGATGCTCCCGGATTTACGCATTCAGCCATTAATCCTGAGACATTCATTAGGGTCCTAATTTTGACTTATAACAATTTCTTTGGAGTGAAAGCTATTATCCAAAGACCTGGAGGGTATTTGGGTTTGAACAGGAACACACACAAATTGTGAGGGAAAGGCCTGCCATTGTCTATAAAAAGGATCTGTATGTTACATTACTGGAAAGACCAAAGACGGCTGGGTAATGGACTGATGTCTACTTGTGGCTATTGTGCCCCATGCCCATATATTTTGGAAGGGGCATCTGTAGTGTTGCAAGGTTTTGGGCAGATTAACATTGTTAAGAAATTTTACTGTGCGAGTAAGGGAGTGGTTTCTATGCCTTATGTGAGGTTTGCAGTGCATTTTACATGGGTAAAACTAAACTTAGTCTGAGAAAAGGGTCTACCAGCACCTTTATGATATAAAAAAAAGAGGTAGGAAATGCATTGTATAAACATTTGGAGAAAAACTTTTTTCATAGATTTAAATGTATAATTGTTGATGAAGTTGACTTGGGGCAGAGAAGTGGGCCAGTGGATGATTTTCTAGAATTTCTGGAACTCAAATGGCAATTGAAAACCACTGCCACTGCATACCCTGGCTTAAATGAAACCACTTCTCTGTCTAGTGTTTTAAAGTTGAGAGCTGTTTTTTTTTCTATAATGATTCAGTGCGTTTTTTATGCTAATAGCTTATTTTATGTTAGTATTATTTGTATTAGTATTTGTGTTTTAATAATGTGCAGTGATGTGTGTGTGTGTGTGTGTGTGTGTGTGTGTATATATATATATATATATATATATATATGTGTGTGTGTGTATTTTTTGTAGAGTACCATTTTGTATTGGATGTTTCTAAGCAAGTCAGTATTGTGACATTATTAGTTTAGTTGTCACCATGGTGAGTGATTGGCTAATGATGAACAATATTGTAGCTTCAATTGGGGGTGGAGGTATAAATTGTGATGTTATGTTGTCCCATCTTGCCTTCTTTGTTGCTGGTTGGGTTCGGAACCGAGCATTGGTTCTGAATCGGCCTTATTACTAAAGCTCGAGAGCTTCCAGTGGCTCGAGGCTAAACCCTCTCCCATGATGCCCTGAGAAAGTAACCCAGATCTCGTTTGCCACTAAACTAGATCGAGTGCTTTTCTGCTGGGCTCAGGCTAAATGAAAAGTTTTCCTTTGTTTTTTCACTCTGTATAGAGTTTTTCTTATTGAAATATAATTGTTTACTCTGTGTTAATAGTATCCTAGGTTGGTGTTAGTTGATCTTTTTTATCGCTTGTTGCAATCTGCTGTTGTTGGCCGCCTCTGTTGCTAGGCCTAGAAATCCCTATCCCATCTCCAGAATTGTTTCTTTTATTCCCTGAACCCTTTTAAGTTAGAGGGTTCATTAATTTCCTTTTCTCAAGCCCGTTTAAATTAGAGGGCCCCATTTTTTCATTCCCCTTTCCTTAGAGGGGTGTCATTTTGAGTTAGAGATGGGGGCGTCATTTTAAGTTTGAGACGTCTTTTCTGCTAGAGGAGTTCGTCGTGTAAGTTAGAGGCTTCTCCTCTACCCTCTTCCCTCTCTCTCTTATTTGCTTGTTAAAAAAAATGTGCTTTTTGTTAACCATTTTTTGTGTGTGCAGTTAACTCTCGTAGTGTTTCCAATAGCATTTTTTCCTTTTCTTTACGTTTTTGCTGTTGTTGTTGTCAAAATGTCTAAGCAGGGCATGGAAACTAAACAATCTGGATTTAAAAAATGTGATTCGTGTACCCAGAAGATGTTGCTTACTGACGGGCACACTAGTTGTGTGTATTTTCTTGGTGCCGTTCACTTGTAGGACTCCTGCTCCATCTGCCATGGCTTTAGTTTGCGGGTGTTGGAGGAGCGCAGACATAAACTTCTTGCTAGGGATTTGCTCAAGGGTCCTTTTGATGAGGCAGTAGAAGGTACCCAGACTTCCTCTGAGACTTTACAATCTCCCAGATCTGACAAATCATCAAAAAAGGCTTCTTCCTCGGCTCCAATATCTGAGCCAACAAGGAAAGTTGCCAAGTACACTACTACGGACCCGATGGCTATTGGGCCCGAGAAATCATCTCCGTTGGTTCCTTAAACCTTATCGGAACCGAGCAGAAGTCACAGACGGAGCCGGTCTCCAACCTTGGAGCCGATCTCCTCTGTGCCGCTATCACCGTTATTACAATCTGTTGCTGGCGGTGTTAAATCCCCGGCCCTATCCTCTCTTTCATCCAGGAGCTTATCGGATGAGGATGTTGAATGGGTGGTCAAGAGGTTACTCCGGAATCTGGCTGTTGCAAAAATTTTATCGAGTCCAGCCCATAAGGACGTGGAACCAGCACCCACTACTGCCCCTTCTTCTCTTCCTCCTCTGACATGGGTGGTATCGGAGCCAGAGTGTATGGATGTCTTTGTGGTGGAGCCATCAGGCCAGAGACAGCCAGAGACTCACACCTGGGTTCTCGGTCCCGACTTCTGCTGCAACTTCTTCGGTTCCATCTTCGGTCAAAGGGTCTAGGAGCCTATGCTCCTCCGTCAGGTCCGGGGAGGGGAGTCGAATTGGATCCTTGTTAGATCTGGTTCTTCCTCTCGGGGTATCAGCACAGTTTAGCTTGGTGCCTACATCGGCCTCAGAGCCTACCTCCTTCATGCGGGGAAGGTACCCAGGCTCTTCGGAGTTGGAGGTCTCCTCGGGCCCGGGTTGTGGTGCCTTCGAGGTGATGCTAAGCATGCTGTCTCCCCAGGCACCTCCATCTAGGGATCCAGGCACTCTTCCCCCGACTTCTACCTCTGATCCATCTTTCCCCCCAGGTGTAGAGAACCAGTGCCCCAGGACGCCGCATTGGGTGAGTCTCTCTCTTCCGAAACCTTGCCAGAGGATCCTTCCAGAGAGGTCCCTCGGAAGAGAACCTGTAAGAGGAAACATCTAGACTCCCTTCAGTCTGTCACTTCAGATACAGATTTGGAGGAATCAGAAAGGTCCCCAAGGTCACCCTTTGAGGATGTCTCTTTTTCAGACATTCTTGAGATCCTGAAACAGGGAAGTAGCTGGAAGACCTTAACCCCTTCTGATAATGAATCTGTATACCTGGAAGCATTCGGTTCTCGACCATCCACCTTTTGGGTGTCACCACCTTTTGATCAGCTCCTCGGGGTGGTGAGTCAAAAGGCGTGGGGCTCCCCAGAATCAGTGGAACCTGTTCCGAGGAGGCCAAACAAGTTTATTACTGCCCATGCAGACAAAGATTTTCTGACTAAAGGCGTTGAGGTAGATGCTGTGGTGGTGGCAGCGGCCACCAAAAAGGAGATGGCTGAGACTTCGTCATCCGTCCATCCACCGAATAAGGAATCTCGAACGATGGACAGATATAGGAACTGTATGTTCTCTTCAGCAGCCTTTGCCCTCCGGTCTCTGAACTACCTAACCCATTTTACTAGACTTCAGAGGGATCTCCTAAAGGAGCTGGTAGATACCAAGGTTCTACAGCTGCTGAGGTGTCAGATAAGGTGGTCTCTCAGCTTGTTACCTTAGGTTCTGTAGTTAACTCCTCCATGCGGCTCATCTCCTATGCAGCCGATGGAGCAAGTAGGGCAGCAGACACAGGAAAAGCTCTCATGAGGCACTCCTGGATGCGACTTTGTGAGTTTGCTGAACCCTTTAAGACTTCCATCATCAATGCCCCTTTTGACGGCTCGTCCTTGTTTGGGCCAAAAGTAAGAGACTATGACCAGGTGTGAACAAGAAGGCAAAACTCTTATCTGCCATGGGAGTACGTTTTTCTGTCCCTACCAGGCCTTAACCCAAAGGCCAGAAGGGTGGGAAGATGTGGTTCCATAAATCCCAGGGAGCTTCGCTGGACGCATGTGATTTTTTTCCCCCAGGGGCAGAGCAGGAAACAACAAAAAATGCCGTCCTCATGGCAGAGAGGGTCCGCAGAATCAGGGCAACAGAAATGCATTCTCTAGCAGGTCCTTCCAGTGCTCCTGAAAGGAGGCGTGCATGCCCACCTCTGGAGGCAGTCTGCGCAGACTTATCACTGTACCCAAAAGCCTGGCTAAATATCACTCAACAGTCAGTTATATCCAGGGGATACAACATACCCTTTTCTTCTCCTCCCCCAATATCAAGATCAGTCCCAGACATTCCACCCTGTCAAAGGGATCACGCAACCCTAGAGGTTCAAAGGTTGCTAAAAAATGGGTCACCCAAGAAGTCCTTGCAGACCAAATCGGATCCAGAACTTATTCAAAGTTCTTTTTAGTTCCAAAGAAAACAGGGGACTGGAGGCCCATTTTGGATCTCAGCAGACTAAACAAGTCCATCAAGAGAACAACATTTTGGATGGTGACACTTCAGTCCAAGCTTCCTTTTCTGGGAAAGGACAATTGGATGTGCTCCATTGATCTCCAGGATGCATACTACCATATAAAGATGGACAGCGATCCAGGACATATCTATGCTTCCAGCTGGGAGCCAGTTCAGACCTCTGCCTTTTGGACTCACTTCAGCCCCTAAAGTGTTTACTAAATGCTTGTTCATTGTCACGGCTCACCTGAGATGGTTAGGATTCCATTTGTTTCCATACTTAGACGACTGGCTCCTCTTCACCACCACCAAGCATCTACTGACCAAGGCAAGGGATGCCACTATCCATCTATGCTCAGAGCTAGGCATTGCTGTAAATTACAAAAAATCTGCCTTGTTGCCTGCAAAGCATATTACCTTCATAGGAACAGACTTAGACACAAAACATATGATAGCAAAACTGCCTCACGAAAGGGTACTAATGCTTCGACATCAGATTTCAATCTTGATTATGAGGAAGAAAGCACAAGCAAAGTTTGTTGTCAAGGTCCTGGGTTCAATGGCAGCTGCAATAACTTTAGTTCCAGCTGGCGAGTCTTCACATGAGAGTATTACAGTGGCTACTCTTTGCTCAGTGGTCCATGCGGGAGTTGCCCATGTCACACAAGATCCTCATTACAGTCACCTGCAAGAAGGACCTACAATGGTGGCTTCAGTTCACTCCGGTAACGATAGGCAGACCATTTGTTCTTCCTCAGCCTATAGCTACAGTGACCATGGACTCCTCACAGATAGGGTGGGGAGGGCAATATCTGGGACAGACTGTCCAAGGAACGTGGCAGGAACATGAATACCACTTGCACATCAATGTCCTAGAGATGAGAGCGGTGCTTCTGGCATTGCAAGCATTCCAGAGATCTCTTTCACCAGGTACAATTGCAATACAGACAGACAATATGTCTGTGGTGTAGCACATCAACAATCAAGGTGGAACCAGATCTTTACTCCCTGTGTTGAGAGGCTCAGAGGGTATGGCATTGGACAATGTCTTCTCAATATTTTCTGATCACAACGCATATCCCAGGGAGATCCAACGTGATAGCAGACAAATTGAGCAGAACAATTTTAATGCCTCACGAGTGGTCCTTGAAACAGGAAGTTGCAAACAAAATTTTTCACAAGTGGGGCCAGCCTTGCTACAACCTCTTTGTCACATCCATGAACTCCAAATGCAGCAGCTACCTTGCCCTGATCCCCCCTCCAGTGGAGTCCCCAAGGGATGCACTTGTTCACGATTGGACCCCGGGACTTCTTTTATGCCTTTCCCCCATTTCCACTAATCCCCATAGTTCTACAGAAAGCCAAATCGTTGAGTTGCAGGCTAATTCTCATTGCTCCATACTGGCCTTGTCAAATCTGGTTCCCCCTTCTATGGCCCCATCTCCAGGAGGAGCCTTGGATTCTGGACCCGGTACCAGATGGACCCATCAGTCAAGAACGCTTCATCCCTCTATTCAATCCCTCAAGTTAACAGCTTGGCTGCTCCACTTCCAATCTTAGCCAGGCTTCTGAACATATTCCCTGCAGTGCGACACATTTTGGTCTCATCCCATAAGACTGCATCTAGGAAACTGTATGTGAGCAAATGGAAAAAGTTTTCTTGTTGGGATTCCAAGAATAATATAGATCCCTTTACAGCCCCTGTGACTACAATTTTAGAGTTTTTAGCAGAGATTTTCAATGATGGTACAGTTGCAGCTACTGTACGAGTACAACTAGCCACCATTTCCAACTATCATTAAAATTTCTAACCTGGAAGACAGTCTTTTTGAAAGCTATTACTTTGGCTAGGAGTGTTTCAGAACTGCAAGCTCTGTCCATATGCCCTCCCTACTTAGTTTTTCACAAAGACGGATTCTCTCTCAGAACTAATCCTTGATTTCTTCCCAAAGTATGTTCAGAGACCGATTTGAATCAGTCCATTGACCTGCCGGTCTTCTTTCCAAATTATGGCAGCAGGGCAAAATACAAGCTCCACCAGTTAGATGTACACAGGCAACTGCGTTTGTTTGCATAGAGCCAAAGAGTTTATGAAATCTGATCAGCTGTTTGTTTTCTTCTCAGACAGCAAGAAAGGTGCTTTCTTCTCAGACAGCAAGAAAGGTGCATCAGTCTCAAAGGTTATATTGTCAAAATAGCTTACTGACACTATCTCCTATGTATATATTTCTCAGCATAAACAATTGCCAGGAAAGATTAAGGGCCACTCAACCAGAGCATTTTCAACTTCTTCCGCCTTTCAGGCCAGATTACCTATGGATTCAGTCTGTTCTGCAGCCAAGTGGGTCAAACCCCATACCTTTATCACTCATTAGAAAGTAGACATGGCCTCCCGGAACAGGGCATCCTTTGGTTCCACTATTCTGAAGAGCTTATTCCGTTGAGCCACCCAAGAAAGAAGGTGATGAGGACGCTGTCCCAACCAGCAAGAATGAAGACGAGATGGGGCAACATAACATAAAGAAGTAATATACTCACCGTAACGTTCCATGTTTGTTGTCCACAATCTCATCTTCTTTCTTGCGTCCCACCCTCCTTCCCCCTACCTTCGTTGCTGGAGGATTGAGAGGAATTTTTGTTGGTTTGCCTACATATATACTCTGGTTCCCTTCTTGCCTCATAAGACGTAGGCTAGGGATGATTAGTATTCGGTCTGGACTATAAGCTTTGTTGTTATTAGTAGCTTGCAAACAAGATCTGTGTTACTTTCCCAGGGCATCATGGGATAGGGTTTAGCCTTGAGCCAGTGGAAGCTCTTAAGCTTTAGTAATAAGGCCGAGTTGGAACCAATGCTCTTTTCCGAACCCAACCAGCAAGGAAGAAGGCGAGGTTGTGGACAACAAACATGGAACGTGCATAACTTCTTTTTTTTAGCAGTGATGCAGTGTTCTCAGGAAGTCTTACTGTACCAAAGACAAAAGCTCTTAATTTTTGTGTAATAAAGGTGTTGGTTTCAGCTCTGATTCTTAGCCTTCCGATGTTCTTCATTTTTCACTGTTGCAGTCATTACATTTGGGTAATCTGCTGGCAGGTTGCCCTCAGTCGGCCTGAATTCCAAAGTTTTGGGTCCTGTGTCAGTTGCTGTCTTCTCTTCCATGATGTCAGGTTGTCAGGGGTATAAAACATGCGGCCAACGCCATTTTCTCCAGTCTTTCTTGCCACGCGGTGCCTGAAGCACAAGCATTTTGCAAATGCCGGTCGGCCGACTACTGAAATATTAGATTTTGAGTTTCAGAACCGAAGTCTTCACTAAAGCTAAGTACCCCATTGGGGAAACTTTTTTCTTGCTTTTTACCGATGTCAGAAAAAGTTAATAATCGTATGACTTGTGGGAAGCAAATACCATATAAGGATTTCCATTTATACTGTATTCCTTGCCTAGGCCCTGATCACAATGTGCCTGGCTGTCGGTTTTGTGCTAGATTTAACCAACGCACTATTAAGCATCTGTATATTTTTGCGTCTTAAGTATTTTGGAAACAGATTTAACTACCCAGAAATGTCGTCTGATAGCAATCCGACTACTGGAGTACATAAAGAATGCAAAGAAAAGGACAGAGAAAGGCAGTCGAGATCCAAAACTGAGAAGAAAGCTTCTCCTAAGCCAGTCGCCGGTTTGCCGGTACTCAGTGAGGCGCTTTTGCAGCTCCTGATACCCACTACCTTCGAGTCGCAGGCCTCTACCGAGACCCATGTGGAGTCCAGCATGCCACAAGGTACTCAAGGTATTGGACCGACGGATGTATCTCCCTCAGGTGGGTCTGGAGCCGCTGAGCAGGCACCAGCTTCTGAGGGTGTATTCAGACCTCAACGTTTCTATATCAAACCGAAAGCTGCAAAACCAAAGGCAAAGACATCTTCTAAAACTAAAAAAACCTACACCTGAGCCACGTGCACAGGCCTCTATGCCTAAAAACAGATGATCAAAATGGCTGAAGACCTTATTACCTTGATCAAGGGTACCCATCCCCCTCCAGATAAGAGGCCTAGGCACAACACTGATCATGAATCTTCAGATCAGATTTCTATTTCTTCTGATTCCTCTTCTGATCAGGAATTATCTTTACCTCCCTATGAGGATTCTGATGCTGAGGAGTCTATTCCATCTGCATCTCCTCCTGAGGATTATTCATTTGGAGAAACCTTGCATACATTGAGGGAGCATTTTCACTGGGAGAGTCAAGACTTCTCAGAATCAAAAAAGAGGCTCAGGGATTTCTTCCTTCTCCCTCAGCACAGGCCTTTAGCCATTCCCCCTGTTTTAGACATTGTGGATGATGTGTTTGGAGTCAAGCCTGACCCCTGACTCCTTACCTCCGGCTCCCAGTAAGCCTGGCAGATATTACAGGGTCCCTGACTCGCATTAATTTTTATTTAGAAACCCTGCTGCTGATCCTGAAACTATTTCACAGGGTCCTAAGGGAGTTAAGGCCTCAACAGCAAAAAACCCTAACCCCTCCGACAGAGATTCAAGGGCACTGGACAGATGGGGAAAAAAGGTTTATACATCTGCAACCTTGGCAATCAGGGCCTTAAACTGTCAATTTCATATGCTTAAGTACCAACAACATGTTATGGGATTGCGGAAACAGAAAATGATGTTGATTTCAGAATGTGCAGAAAATAAGGAATTGCAGGAATTATTACATGCAGCTGAACAAGTTGGAAAGCATACTTTGCAATGTGGTTTTGATTCTTTAGAGGCCTCCTGCAGGGCCGCATTTACTGGATCTGTGATTAGGAGGCATACCTGGTTAAAGGAACAAAATTTGCCTGATCATTTTAAAGCTAAATTGCTAGATGCACCTTTACAGCATGACTCTCTGTTTGGTATTAAGGCAGAAGAGGTTTTAAAGAAAATGGAAGATAAAGCTAAGTCTATGCACACTGTTAAAGATTTCTTACAAGTGCAGCCACCTAGATTCAGTAGACACTGGCCTACAAAAAATTGGTCCTTTCTTGTGTCAGACAGAGCTCAAAGGGGCAAATCCAGATGCCCTAAGGGTTCCAGGTACCAGGCTCAAGACTCATACAGGTCAAAGCAATGGGGCGCATCCACCTCCAAATCTGGAGGAGATAAAGCGCAAACCTACAGAAAGCAATCCCAATGACTTCCCTCTGCCTACACCAAGCACTTATCTTTTGGCAGCACCCATAGGGGGAAAATTAGCACTTTTTGCTCAAAATTGGCAGTTAATAACCCAGGACAAGTGGGTACTAAAACATCGTTTCACAGGGATACAGATTCCATTTCCACACTCTGCCAATGACAAATGGTTGGCCAGATCTGCCATAAAAACAATGGGCAGAGGCACAGAAACAGGTTACGTCCCTCATGGATATGGGGGCCTTTCAGACAGTACCAGAACATGAAAAAGGACAAGGTTTTTACTCAAGACTGTTCTTGGTACCCAGAAAGGACAAGGCCTGGCGGCTAATACTGGATTTATTGATTTTGAACACATACATGTGCATTCCAAAATTCAAAATGCTCACTTTGCAACAGCTTCTGCCCATTCTAGGCAAGAATGCTTGGCTGGTGACTTTAGACCTAAAAGAGGCATACCTGCATGTCCCAGTAAGACGGTCGTGCAAAAGATACCTCAGATTCAAGGCTGGCTTAATGCATTACCAATTTTCTGCACTGCTCTTTGGCTTATCTACTGCGCCCAGTACACAATACATGAAAAGAAATCACAACTGGTACCCTCTCAAAAGATAAAATTGCTGGGTGCAAGCTTGAATACAACTGCCCAGATTGCTTACCTCATGCCAGACAAACTAAGGCAACTGACTACTTACTTCAAACTGATGGCAACAAAAACCCAGTCTTCTGCAAGACAAATTCTGCAGGCTCTGGGCTAAATGGCATCCTGCATCCTACTAATTCCATATGCAAGACTGCATATGAGGAAACTTTAATGGGACCTAAAAGTTTATGGAGTCAGCATTCACACAGTCTGGAAACAATGATTCCTCTCATTCCTTGCCTGCAACAGGAGTTTCTATGGTGGGCAAAGGCCTGTCACCAAAACATGGGACGGACCTTCACTCTACTCCCTGCCAGCCAAACATTAACAACAGACGCATCAGATTATGCCTGGGGGGGCCAACATGGCAGGAAGATGCATTCAGGATATATGGGCACCTTGTCAAATGCATCTACATATCAACCAGAAAGAGATGCTAGTTGTTCAAAATGCCCTAACAGCCTTCAAGGACTTACTTCATCCAGGACAACTACTGATAAAGACGGACAACACCACAGTCATGTGATATAAACAAGCAAGGGGGCACACACTCATAACCCCTTTGCAGATTAGCCATGGCACTGTGGGACACAGCTTTGACCTACCAAATTCATCTTCAAGCTCAATTCCTGCCAGGAAACCAAAACACTCTGGCAGACGATTTAAGCAGAGACCTTATGGATCCTCACGAGTGGAAACTAAATCCACAAGTCTTCAGCATGATAACAGAGAAATCGGAGAGCCCAGACATAGATCTATTTGCCTCTCCTCAAAATTATCAACTGAAAAGATTCTGCACAAGGACTTATCACAAACAAGCATGGAAAGTGGAGCCCTATCCTTCAGTTGGAAAAACCTATCAGTTTACGCCTTTCCTCCTCTGCCTCTTCTACCGAAGGTCCTCCTAAAAGTCAGACAAGAGAAGCCAAACATGATATTAATTGCCCCGGACTGGCCCTGCCAATACTGGTACCCAATCCTAAGGAACTTGTCTCAATACCCAGCTTGGACCTTGCCTCCAAAATCACAACTACTGTCCCAGCAAAGCAGTCAGATCCTGCACAATCAACTACAGACTCTGAACCTGACAGCATGGTTAATCCTGTAATTATACAAATGACACCTCTCAGTAAGGCTGTGATGGATGTTATTTTGGAAGCCAGAAGGCCTAGTACTAGAAAATCTTATGCTGACAAATGGAAGAAATTCTGTGCTTGGAATCAAGCACAAGGAACGGATACAGCAGAACCACATATTCCTCAGATAATACAATACTTAACTGAGATACTTGACAAAGGCCCATCTTTCTCATCAATCAAAATCCATGCCTCTGCCATTTTGGCTCATTACAATAAAGAGCCACCAATCTTTTCTCATCCTTTACTAAAGTAGTATCTTAGAGGAGCCAAATATTTAAGGCCTCCTAGAAGTTCACCATTACCTGCATGGGACCTCAGTTATGTGTTGGAAAAGCTCACCCTGCCTCCATTTGAACCAGCTGCTACCGCGGATATAAAGTTCTTATTATGGAAGACAGCTCTGCTACTAGCAATTACTTCAGCAAGAAGAGCTTCAGAGCTACAGGCCCTCATGGCTGTAGAGCCTTTTATCATATTTTACCCAGACAGGGTGTCTCTGAGGACAAATCTTACTTTTATGCCTAAGGTCATTTCCAGTGTGGCTCTTAACCAAACAATTCATCTGCCAACTTTTTATCCAAATCCGAAGAACAAAGGGGAGAGAATTCTGCATTCCTTGGACGTACACAGACCACTAAGATTCTACTTGAGCAGGACTAAAGCTCTAAGAAAAACTGAGCAATTACTAGTGTCATATGCTGCAGGATCAGAAGGAAAGGCTATTTCAAAGCAGACAATTTCAAAGTGAATAAGCCATTGCATCCATTTCTGCTACCTACACCGTGGCAAACCTGTGCCCAAGGCATTAGGTCTCACTCCACCAGGGCTGCAGCTACTTCAGCAGCCTTTCTCAGAGGAGTACCAACAAAGGACATTCTAGAGGCTGCTACTTGGAGTTCTGTTCACACCTTTACAAAGCATGACCATTTGCCTCTCTACTCTTAAGTCCAGGGCAGGCTTTGCCACTGCAGTGCTGCGGGGCCTTATAGCCTCACCTAATGCTGTTTAGCTCCAGACTCCCAACCATAGCTATGGGATTCTACCCAAATGTAATGACTACAACAGTGAATACACTCAAACATCTACATTTATGGTAAGTGTACACAACTGTACTTCTTTTTTGTTTTTTCTTAGTTTGTGGTGTTTTGATTGAATTGGTGTCTCTTGCTGCTCCCACTCAACAAAACATAAAAAATATAAATGCTTCCTACTGATTATTTATTTTCATCCAGTCATGTGAATTTAGTTTCATTTTCAGTTGTTTGCTTATGCTTCTGATAGCAGTGTCATGTTCTAATCAACAGCAAAATGTGTGTTGCTTTTTGCTATTAGCATTGCTTGTTAAAGCAGTGTCATTTCTTTAGGATCATGGTACCATGTGTTGCTTCTGTATGTTACAGTTCATTTATTTGCCAAGAATCCTGACAATGTATTTTTTATTAGCAGTAAAGTGATACATTTTGCTTCCTTGTAATGAAAGGTGCTTGTGGAAGAAATTGAAATTTTAAATTTGTAGCAAAATATGTTTTATTAAACTTTAAATGCTGGCCATTGCGTCACCATAATTATTTTGATCACACATCTTTAATCCCTCATAGTCGTACAGTTTTTTCACAGCACAACATTTGGCATTGACGAATTCTTGTGTCTATACATTATTATACCTTAATAGAGGAATTGTTTTATGTATTACTGATTCTACAAGACTGATTGTTTTGTCTTTGCTGACCTGGTTTTAACACTTACTGTAGCTTTTTTCCACTGTAAAAGATCAAGTAGCCCAGATTGGTTCCATATTGACACCATTCTTTATTGCTTGCCTTATGCATGCTGTTTTTGTTTAAGACATAATGTACTTCCATATATTATCTTGTCTTTTTCAGTTAAAGAACATCATTGGAAAGAAGGACAAACTGGGGTTGCTTAATGATGAAGCAGCATTAGTGGTAAGTAGAGCATATTATGAAAAAAATAAAGTTTTTGCAAAAGCAGTGTAGAGAATGTTCCTTGCAAAGAGCTGCAACAAAATTTAAGTTATAGACACTTCAAAAAGTTGTGTATCCCATTTTTTTTTTAATTTCTCCAAATCTTTTGGGTTTCTAATAACACGATGGGAATGGACCCCATTCCTAAGTCAAATTACAATTAAAGTTCATGAAATTAGTATTGTTTCACTCTGATGTCAGCCATAAGTGGTCTTCACAGCACCCACAGTGTACCCAGTAGTGACTCCTGTAATTTGTAGGTATTGGTAGCATATCTAAACATTTTAGACGTTTTTTTCTTTTTTAATAAGATTTGTTGCACTTACTACTATTGGAACTATTTGGGCATCTTTCTTCCACATTGCTCTCATTTCTGCTTGCAAATACTGATGTTTTATAACTTTGTCTCCCTGCGCAGGACACTGACTCCAGAGATGAATAAAACAAGGTTTTCTACTTGTCTCTCTTCCTGATGGCTAAACAGGGAGGGCCATAGAGACCCACCCTATACCATTCAGAACTCAATACTTACCTTCAAAATCCCCAAATTCAAAATGTTGACATTGGAGATCTTGCTAGTTTTGAATCTCAGAGATTCTTATTTCCATTCACAAGGACAAGCACTTTCCAGGGTTCGAGCTAAGGGGTTTCCCATTACCAGATTACCTCATTGCCATTTGGACTGGCTACTCCATTTAGGGTATTTATAAAGTGTCAGGTCACCAGTAATAGCTTATTGCAGAAGAAAAGAAATTCACATCCACCCTTATCTGGATAAATACCTCATTCATGTATAGTTAGAGGAGGAGTAAGTGGACGGGGCTCTCTATTTCACAATGGACTGTTTCCAAATTCTTGGGTTTTCATTCATTACTCACAAGTCAAAATCGACACTTATTTCCAAAAGAATTCAGTTCTTTCCTGGACTCCATGTAGAATGTCCCAGGGCAGTTGGGTACATGGTTTCCAGTGCCGTAATGGTACTCCTAGTAAAGTTACTCATGAAAATTCCAGTAGTACCCAGGATCCATTTGTAGACGACTCATAAGTCTCTGGAATACATAATCCCTATCATGCCTATCATATCTTAAGATTTGATGCCATGGTCTCTTTGAGGTCTCCTTCTCTCAGGCATCCCACAATCGGTCTCCAGCAGCAGCTACTTTTAGAAATACTTGGCAATATATTCTCAAGGCCTATGGGATACAGTCCAAGGAAAGAAGCACATAAATATGAAAGAGATAATGACCTTTGTGCAGGCAGTGAAGGCCCTCAACTTATATGGAATAAACGTGTCCTGCAGGTGAGGAGACATAATACTATGGTTTTGGGGTGTAGCAAAGGAACTTGGTCATATTCCTTGTGTAAGCTGGTCATGACTGACTAGAGATAGGAATGCAATCCCAGATGATTCTAAAGGCAGTCTGCCCCCCCTACATCTGAATTCTTTGGCAGACACACACAAGTGGATGTTACTTCTTAAGCTGGTATATAGGTAAGGTGCTTTAGAGATAGATACATTTTTGGCTCAGCGCAACATACTGCTGAATAACTTCTATGCAAGAGCACCATACAAAGATCCTTAAGCAATAGATGACCTTATCTTTTAAAGAGCAGATAGGTCTTTTCCTTTATGCAATTTTGACCCAATACCCTACTCCACAAGGTAATCCAGAAAGTAAGGGCCAAGGGTCCAGAGATGCTAGTGCTCTGCTAGGACCTTCTTATCCCAGGGAGCACTGGTTCCCCCCCCCCCCGGCCAGTGAAAAAGTCCAGGGGGAATTATACTCTGGCTCTACAGCTGGAGAGAGACTGCTAGAACAATTGGGCCCTGATGCACTTAAACCCGGAGACCTTGTCCTTCGGTCACCAGATTACTGAGGCCATAGTTAACTTACTTAGAGGCTAGGAAGTCTCCCACTATGAAATCCTATTCTGTAAGTGGAAGATGTGTTCCCTCTGGTGCCATAAAAGGAATCAGGATCCCATCACATCACTGGTGCCCCTTATCCTTGCAGTATATAAGTGAGATATTTTAATTCAGGGATGACCTTTGTTTCTGTTAAGGTGCGTTTTTCAATTATATCCACTTGCTTTCCCTTGTACCTGCCACTAGCATGCATCTACGTGTTCAGCACTTCCTAAAAGGGGTGCTGCATTGAAGACCACCCATAAAAGACTGGCTTCTAAATGAGATTTAAATTGTCCTAAAAAAATAAATAAACTGGCACAGTTACCCTTAGAGCCTGCAACTGCTGTTCTTCCAGATTTCTAACTTTAAAAACTGACTTGTTAATTTTCACCTTACAAGAAAAATATCTGACTTCAGACTCTGATGTGCCAAAAACATTTTTAATTCTTCACAAGGATGGTATCGGTTTAAGAAAAACCTCTCCTTTTTGCCAAAGTTTGTTGTGGAATTTACTCTTGAGCAAAGTAATCATTTACTTGTCTTATTTTTCAACTACATTGCATTCCCTGCATGAACACAGGCAACTGAGAAATTATTTACAGAGAAATGAGAATACTAGAAGTTCCAGTCAGTCATTCAAGTCCTTCACAATGGGAAGGAGGGTGGAGTGGTATCCAATCAATTTCTAAATATGTGAATATTTGTATCATGTTTTGATGTTCTTCATCAGAAATGTTGCAGCAGTCCTGACTAACTGGGTTTTCAGTCACAGAATACTTCTTGAGCTCAGCACCTTACTCCTTCCAGGCTTGACATACAGCCCACCACGCTGGGACATCAGGACTTGTGTATAAAACCAGCATCTGTTCACACCATATTAGATCTTTGTTGCTACTGCTGTCCACAGCATATGTATTACAATGTTGGCATGCTTTGTCTGGTATGGTTTGGCCTGCTCAGGACAGGTAAGTACCCACTGGGGAACCAGCTCATCTTATCTGATTATTATAGTTTACTGTTTTACTTCTGTTTAGAGTACATTTTCTGTGTAGTCAGTCTGACTTTGGACATGTTAGTGTATGTCCAGGCCTTAGAAGGGTGTATGATCTTGTGATAAGCAGTCTCTCCAAAAAGACTTCCACATTGTCATTTTTTTTCTGTTTAGGCTCAGAATGTGGTGTTGAGGACTGTAGGGTCTTAACAGAGGTTACCTTGAAAATGTTAATTAATAGGCAGTCTACCATACAGACCTACATGCACAGGAAGATTTTTAAGGCCTTTACACATCTGCATAGCATTCTGTGGTTTATCAGCCTGTGATGCCCCCATTTAAAATATTTTTAAGGAGAAGGCAGAAAGTGATGTGGATGGTGAGACTTCTGTATCCGATGTTCCTTTTAAGCTCAAGGATGTAGATTTGTTAGGGTGGTTTTGTAGCTACCAGTCTGTACATCTGACTTTCCTAAGGCATCTAACAAAGACCCTCTGGAGGGTCATCATGCTGAAATCCATGGCTCAGCATCTGGATTAGATGTCCTATCACAGGCATCCGTTGCCAAAGCCTTTTATTTCTTAAAGGGAGGGGGGTCTTACTGTCCTCATTAAGAAAGATGTTGCTGGCCTTGAAATTGGTGCTTGGCAATCCCAACCTGAGGCCCAGACTTTGAAGGTTGATGTCCAGTCCGAAAGGTGAAATGCAAATCACCAGGCTTATCATTGTATCCCCAGACCTCAGGTGGATTCTTTTCCCTAATCCTGCCTCAGGTTGTTACTAAGCAGTGTATCACTTTTGCTCAGGAGCTTTTGCCATTCTTAAAAAGATTGCTGCCAGGTGCAGATCCCTCTGTGTCTGGAGCTTTTCTTGTAAAAGGAAGAAGAAGAAAAAGCACTCTTCAGAAAGTATAGAGAGAAGGGGCGTGGCCAAGGATGAACACAGGATAGCAGCAGATTTCTTCAGCTCCACCAATTTCACAGCACTGACAGGAAATAATTACTTTAAAAATTAATTTATGAAGTAATTTTCTTTCTAAATACGTTTGGAATATCTATTTCTTAAATAATATCTAAAAAAGAAAGAGAATTTTAATAATATTCCTGTCAGAAAACACCTTGGAAATTTTTCTGTCAGCTCCTCTGTTTGAAATGAGTTCCAGTAAGACAAATTCTCAAGATTCCAGCATCAAGAAAGAACTTCAGTCTCTGATATCTACAATCCAGCAACTTACTGCCAAAATGGATAAACTGGATACTAAAATTGATACCTTCATAGAAAAACTACAAAACAAATAGATTTGTTACATATAGACTTGCAACAACAGAAGACTCAGATTACAGGCATAGAAGAGACTGTAAATGACATGGAGAATAGAATCCAAGAAGAAGAAATCAACATTGAGTTTTGCTGAAACAGAACACACATCTACAAACTAAACTTGATGACCTGGAAAATAGATCTAGGCGCAATAACATTAGGATTTTTGGACTGCCAGAAAATATTGAAGGTAACAATATTACTTCTTTTTTAAATACATGGCTCCCTAAAACTTTAGACTTGCCAGAAGCATTTTCTTTTGGTATCGAAAGAGCCCATAGATCCATATCTAATTCTAACTCTAACAAAAAGTATCCTAGATCAGTTATAGTTAGATTTCTATCATCTTTGATAAAGAGATGGTACTTAAATCTGCTTGGGCTAAAGCACCTGTTAAAATTAATGAGGCAACTGTGCGTTTTGACAATGACTATTCTTTCTTGGTAATAACTAAAAGAAAAGTTTTTCTGCCATTAATAAGAGAGCTTAAGAAAGCACAGTTTAAAACCTACCTTCTGTTTCCTGCCAAACTAAAAATCTTTCTTCCTGATGGCCCCAGAATTTTTGAAGACTTAGACTCTGCATTGCTGTTTATCAAAAAAAATAAGATTTTGGATAAAATAGAGGAAATGGAATGGGCTAGTCCTTCATTAAAGAGGTTGGCAACAGAAGCTTCATGGAAGACTTCAGAGAAGAAAAAAAGACTAAAAAACAAATGACTTGTTCTATGTTTTTTCTCTCTTTTTTTCTCTCTCTCTTTTTTCTTCACTATTAATCTTCTTAAATACAGTTACTACATTTTCAGAAAGCCACAAATATTCTGAAAAAGATTTAATCAAAGTTATTTTCTGTGTATAAAGAACTGTTTTTGTTTCATAAATAGTCAAAATATCTGAGGAACTAATAACAAGCTATCAATCAATCTGTTTCTCTTTGTGACAAAGAGACTCAAGGTTAGTAATGTGATACATTTTTTTCTTTTGTTTTAAATAATGACATTCTTTTTAGATTATGCATTCAGTAAGGGGTGGGGGAGGGCAGGGAGAGAAGTGTAATGAAAATATGATAAGTGGAATAATAACTTATTAATTCCTTGTAAAAAAGTATATGTGCTGTTTAAATACTGTTGCTAATTATTTTCCCATGATTCTATTGCTTATACTTGTTTACAAATAATCTGTCATGCTTTAATTACTAATAATTAGAACTAAATAGTAGTAAATAATGTTTCATATCTATCTTTATTAATATAAACAGCAAGTAATATTCCACTGTAGATACTTTTTATAGCTTTCTTTTTTATTTTTCTATTTCTTCTCTTACTCTCTTTTATTTTCTACTCTCTTTTTTTTTCTTTTCTCTCTCTCTCTTTTTCTTTTATATAAGTACATTTACATGCTTTTGATATTACTGATACAGGCAAATAATAAGATTTGTATAAAAAATTGAATAGGGGCATAAAAAATTAGTTGTATTATTTATTAATAACTGTGGGCTTAGTTTCACTGTCATGGAGGCTGTAATAACTTGTAAAGTACTTCGCGAAGGTTTTGCTCTGTTTAGTCTCATTTATATTGCTAAATGAATGTCAGTCACTTGCATTTATCAAAATTCCCGCCAGAATGTTAAGGGAGACAATTTGGGATGTGGGTTACCTCGTGAATAGTGTCCTCGAGTTGTTTTAAAAGCTTCAACACTCAGAATTCACGCAGAGAAGCTGAATACAGTCAATTTGAACTTTGACCCCTGAATTCACACTGACACATCGCAGATTCAAGAAGAACACTCTACCAGGAAGTAGAACTGCTGCAAATGCGACTCTGCGATGGAAAATGAACTCTATAACATTTAAATGTGAGTTATTTTTTATAATTACTTACTTATTCATGTTATAATTTATAAAATATGAAAGTTATAATGATTTTAAATGATTCAGTATCCCATAGTAAGCAAATGTGATATTTTAGAAGGCATTGAAAGTAAAACATATATACATATGTCTTTGAAAGTTTACTGGACTGTAACATATCAATGTATATAAATACTTATTATTTAAACATATGCAATGCTACAATTCATTTGACTTATCTAACTGACGAGCATAAATATCATTATGATTTTATCTTAAAAGAAGTTGTCATGTGACATATTTTAAAGCAGCAGTTCAGATATATAAAATACAGATGGCTTTCTTCACAATAATGCAAGTATATCTGGGAATTTGCATAGCTATGCAGTATGATTTGTAACCATTTTTATGAACATAAATATTTTATTTTACTGGCAATAATAAGTATGAGAAAAAAGCTTTGGTGCAAGTAATTTAAAGTCTTTTAGAAGCTGTTAACTGCATTTCTATGACAGAAAATAGGTACATCTTAATATATGTAATGTCTGAACCATAATAGCCTAAGTTATTGACTTTAAATGAACATCAGAACTTATTTTTGCAAACTTTAAATAAATTAATATGTAGATATGCCCTTTTTTTTTTTTTCTCTTTCTCTCTCTCTGTCTCTCGCTTCTTTTATTTATCTCTCTCTTCTTGGTTCCTAATATCAAGTTTATTTGAATGTTATTTGATTATAAATGTATTATATTAAATAGATGTACATAGCAGTATGAATTGTTTTTAAAAGTTTCTGTTTGTTTATATGATGCTGATTTATCTAATGTTTAGCTTTGTCTTACTAGATAATCTAATTGAAAGATGTTAACTTTAGATGTTAAGTTGTCAATCTCGCCTTCATTCTTGCTTGATGGGTTCGGAGCTGATCCTCGGCTCCGACTCGGCACTTGCTAAGCTCGAGAGTCACTTTTACCAGCTCGAGGCAGCCCCATATCCCATGATGCAAGGCGGTAAGTACCCAGATCTCGTTTGCCGCTTCGCTGATGAGGTCCTCCTTTTACCAGCTCCTGGTAAGTGATTTAGATATTACTGTTTTAGCCCCCTTTTCAACTTAAAACTTTATTTTTAACGTTTATAGTTAATTTAAGTCCCTTTCTGACTAGAAAATCCCTCACTCCTTTATTTTTTTAGTCAGGCCTTCTCCCCTCCCATCCCCCCCCTTGTTAGGGTGTGTGTGTGTATTAGAAGTCAGTTATCTGACTATTGGGATAACTATTTCTTGGGACTGTGTTGTGTGTGTGTTGTTACAACTATGTCCAAGGAAAGGGTCTCAGGCTTTAAGAAGTGTGACTCGTGCTGTCAGAAGATGTCTATGACAGACGGTCACACTTCTTGCTTATACTGCCTGGGACCTCTCCACCTGCAGGACTCCTGTGCAATATGTCATTCTTTTAGCCAGAGAGTCCTGCAGGAGAGGAGAAATAAATTGATTTTGAGGGGCCTTCTTAAACCGGAGGGCTCTCCAGCTAAGTCGGCCCCGACTAAGACTTCCATGTCTTCCAAGGCCCAGGCTTCTGTCTCTAAGCCTGCGGCCTCGGTTCCGACTCTTTCAGAGTCGAGATCGGCTCCGGCTGGAGCCGATCCTAGTTTGTACAAACCCTCGGCACCGATGGCTATCGGTGCAGATACTGGTTCGGTCACATCGGTGTCGGCTCCGGCTGGCTCCGACCACCATGTGGCTCAGCTTCGACACCGTTACTTTTGTGTCTGTATCGGCTCTGGCCGGAGCCGATACATCGAGACCTTCTGTCGGTGCCGAAAAGTTGTCGGCTCCGACAGCATCCATGGTTTTGTCTGCTCCGATGGTTCCTTCGAGGAAGAGGTCCAGGTCCCCTTCCTTGGAGCCGATACTTTCGGCTCCGGCCTCTCCTCTCCTCTCGGAACGGAGCCATCGGAGCCGATCATCCAGGTCATCCAGGCTTTCTGACCATGATTTAGAGAGGGTGGTCAGTAGATTATTAAAATCACAGGCACTGGCCCAGATGCTACATAGTCCGTCTCAACAGACGACTATTAGTCCACACCCCCTTGCAGTTCCTCCTTCGACTCTACCTCAGAGTTTGGAGCTGGAGTCTTCGGGAATGGTTTCTGCTATGGCTGAGGGACAGATACCCCCCCCTTCTGCTCCCTCAGCCTCTACTCTTATCTCCTCTTCGAGACCTTCCTTAGAGGGATTCGGTGGTCGGGCTTCCCTGGTCTCCTCCGAGGGGGTGAGTGGCATCGGACCATTGTCCGACCCCACTCTTCCTCTTGGAGCCTCGGCCTTGGTGAGCTCGGCTCCGACATCGGCCTCAGAGCCTTCCCTTTCGGTGGGCGCTGGAGTTCCTGGTTCTTCGGAACAGGTTCTCTCGGACCTCCCTGGGAGGGGAGCCTTCGAGGTGAAGAAGTGTGTGCTAGCCACTGGACTCAGCCAGCAGTCTGTTCCCTTAGCTCCTCCCTCTACGGTGCCTGTCGATATCTCTGCCATCTCTCTTGCTCCCGGATCCAGAGATCCTCCGCCTCAGGTTTCCCCACTGGGAAGAACCCCCTCTTCCGAGGATTCTCCTGATCAGTCAGGGGATCCTCCGCGCAAGAGGACCTGTAAGAGGAAACATGTAGACTCCCCCGAGTCTATCACTTCAGATACCGACTTAGATGAGTCGGAGGGATCCCCAAGATCCCCCTCTGAGGATGTCTCCTTTTCAGACATCCTAGAACTCCTTAAACAGAGGGGAAACTGGCCCTCCAATAATCCCTCTGAGGATGAGTCGGTATACCTGGAGGCGTTTGGATCTCGGCCCTCCACCTCCTGGGTGTCTCCGCCTTTCAACCCCCTTATGCAGGTTATCACTCGAAAGGCTTGGGCTGCTCCTGACTCTGTAGAGCCAGTTCCTAGGAGGCCTTCTAAATTTATTACTGCCCCTTCGGACAAGCAATTTCTCACGAAAGGTGTCCCTGCTGATGCCATGGTGGTGGCGGCTGCCACTAAGAAGGAACTTGCAGATCCTTCCGTACCTGTCCATCCTCCTAATAAGGACTCTAGGACCATGGATAGGTATGGTAAGCAGATGTTCTCTTCAGCGACATTTGCTATGCGCTCGCTGAACTACTTATGTCACTTCACCAGACTCCAAAGGGATATCCTTAAGGAGCTAGGTGAAGTAGTACAGGATCCCACAGCTGCAGGGGCTCAAGAAAAAATTGCTTCGCAGCTAGTAACCCTTAATTCTATTGTTAACTCCTCCATGCGACTGATATCATATGCAGCAGATGGAGCGAGTAGGGCCGCAGGTACAGGTGTGGCTCTTAGACGCCAAGCCTGGATGCGGCTCTGTAATTTTGCAGATCCCTTTAAGGCGTCCTTCACAAACTCTCCCTTTGATGGGTCAGCTTTGTTTGGCCCTCAAGTGAAGGAAACATTGACCAGGTGTGAGCAGGACGGCAAGACTCTTTCTGCCGTAGGGGTCCGTTTTTCCATCCCTTCTAGACCTTACCCTAAAGGACAGAAGGGTGGCAAAATGTGGTTCCGCAAATCCCAAGGAGTCACGCCGGATTCACGTGGTCAATTTACCCCTAGAGGCAGAGGGGGTAACAATAACAGACGCCGCTCTAGAGGCAGAGGGGGTCCACAAAACCAGGGAAGCAGAGAGCCTCTCTCTGACAAGCCCTTTCAGCATCCCTGAGATGTTGCCCGACTGTCCATCCTTGGAGGCAGTCGGGAAGATATCGCTGTACCCAGAAGCCTGGCTTTCCCTAACTCAAGACAGATGGGTACAGTCGATCATATCCGAGGGTTACAAAATTCCCTTCCAGATGTTCCACCCGGTCTAAGGGAAATTGCAGAGTTAGAGGTTTTAAAACTTCTGCAAAAAAGAGCCATTCAGCCAGTTACAACAGATCATTTAGAGCCCGAATCTACTCAAGATTCTTTTGGTCCCCAAAAAGACGGGAGACTGGAGATCAATATTGGATCTCAGCAGACTCAACAAGTCTGTGAGAAAGACAAGATTCCGAATGGTCACACTTCAGTCAATTCTGCCCTTCTTACAGAAGGACAACTGGATGTGCTCAATAGATCTTCAGGATGCATACTATCACATAAAAATTCACAGACGCTCCAGAAGGTTTCTCCGCTGGCTGGGGTCCAGTCATTTCAATTCAGAGCCCTGCCCTTTGGTCTCACTACAGCCCCCAGAGTGTTCACCAAATGTATGGCAGTGGTCACGGCTCACCTGAGACGTCAAGGATTCCAGGTGTTTCCGTATCTCGACAACTGGCTCCTTTCAGCCACCACCAGGCATCAGCTTCTTCAAGCCAGGGATTACACAATAAATCTTTGCACTCAATTGGGCATCTCGATCAACTACGGAAAATCCTCCTTGTTGCCCTGCCAGTCTATTACTTTCATAGGCGCAAACTTAAACACTGTTCGGATGTCAGCTACCCTCACAGACCAAAGAATCTCAGATATACAAGGTCACGTGAGAATCATTCTAGCCAGCAAGAAGGTACAAGCCAGAATGGTTCTAAAAGTGTTGGGCCTCATGGCTGCGGCCATTACCCTTCTTCCCCTGGCTCGCTTCTATATGCGCCTTCTTCAGTGGATGTTGTTCACTCAGTGGTCTTACCAACAACTTCCGATGCGTCACCAAATTCTGGTGACACAGATTTGCAAGAATCATCTTTCTTGGTGGATTACTTCTCCCCAGATTCACCAAGGCAGACCCTTTGTACCCCCAACCCGGTAGCCACTGTCACTACGGATGCCTCCCTGATCGGATGGGGGCATTATCAGGGCAGGATGGTTCATGGACGTGGCAACCGTTCGAATACCACCTGCACATAAATGTCCTAGAGATGAGAGCAGTGCTTTTAACGTTGCAAGCCCTCAACGACTTTCTTCCCTTGGGGACAATTGCAGTCCACACAGACAACATGTCTGTAGTATGGTATATCAACAAACAGGGCGGAACCAAGTCCTACCCCTTGTGTCGAGAAGCGCTCAGACTTTGGCAATGGGCGATCTCCTCTCATCGGTTTCTGGTAGCAACGCATATCCCTGGGAAAACCAACATTTTAGCGGACAGATTGAGCAGAGCTATTCTCATGCCTCACGAGTGGTCTCTCAAACAATCTATAGTGGAGGAGATTTTTCTACAATGGGGTCGCCCATGTTGCGATCTTTTTGCTACTCCCCAAAACAGCAAATGCCCAGACTTCTTATCTCTCTTCCCACTGCCAGGCCATCCCCCCAGAGACGCTCTGACCCAGGATTGGCCCCAGGGACTTCTTTATGCCTTTCCTCCCTTTCCTCTGATCCCACAAGTAATCCAGAAAGCCACCGTTTTGAGAGCCAAAATGATTCTCATTGCCCCTTATTGGCCTCGACAAATTTGGTTTCCGTTCCTCCATCGTCACCTTTTGGTGCAGCCGTGGCATCTGGACCCAGTGCCAGATCTTCTGATTCACCAATCGGGTCAGCTGCACCGGTCTATCCCTTCTCTCAACCTCACAGCATGGTTGCTCCACTTCCTTCCTTAGCCAGGCTTCCTATGATCTCTAATCCTGTTAGAGACATCATAGTAGCTTCCTTAAAATCCTCTACTAGGAGGATTTATACTAGCAAATGGAAACGTTTTTCTTATTGGGCAAAAGCCAAGAATATTGATCCCTTCACTGCTCCAGTACAAGCAGTTTTGGATTTCTTAGCGGAAATTTTTCACGCGGGCTCCTGTTCTTCCATGGTCAAAGTTCAGTTGGCCGCTATCTCGAACTTTCATGTCGGGTTCGCAGATCACAACATTATGTCCCACAGGCTTTGTAGAGCCTTCTTGAAAGGAATTTTTCTCCTGAAACCTCCAATCAGGAGTCCTCCTCCTCAATGGGACCTAAATTTAGTGCTGACATCCTTGATTCTTCCTCCCTTCGAGCCAGCTGTTTCATGTTCCCTGAAATTTCTTTCATGGAAAACTTTATTCCTGGTTGCTATTACATCGGCTAGGAGGGTGTCTGAACTTCATGCTCTATCTGTTCGCCCCCCCTATTTAGTCTTCCACAAAGACAGAGTATCATTGAGAACTAATCCGACCTTTTTGCCTAAGGTCGCCTCAAAGACTAATTTGAATCAGGCTGTTGATCTTCCTGTATTTTTCCCAAACTATTCAAACAGATCGGAACAAAAATTACATTATCTTGATGTCCACTGCCAACTCAGATATTATTTGGACAGAACAAAACAACTCAGGAAATCTGATCAACTTTTTGTTTCTTATGCTGATAACAAGAAAGGCCTTCCTGTCTCAAAAGTGACCTTGTCTAGATGGGTTTCTTCTGTCATCTCTGAAATTTATCAGCTCAGGGGAAAACAGCTGTGCTCAAAACCTAAAGCACATTCAACCAGAAGCTTAGCCACTTCCACAGCTTTTCAAGCTAGACTTCCATTAGACACTATTTGTGCAGCAGCCACTTGGGCCACTCCTCATACATTTGTTTCCCATTACAAATTGGATTTGGCCTCCAGGGACAGAGCCAGTTTTGGCTCTACAGTTCTCAAGAGTCTGTTCCATTGAGCCACCCAGGATAGAGGTGCTAGGGACGGTCCCATCAAGCAAGAATGAAGGCGAGATTGACAACTTAACATTGAGAAGTTATGTACCTACCATAACGTTCCATGTTAGTTGTCTTCTCTCACCTTCTTTCTTGCGACCCTCCCTCCTTCCCCCAGGCCTGGACAGACCTTTCGCTCTACAAGGAAGTATGCTTCTGAAGACCATACAGTGCTGGTCCTTCTACCATCCTTCAGGTTTTTTTTCTCTCCTTCTTTCTTCCTTTTGGAAGTTATTATGCTAGGTGCTATTGCCTATTGTCATCAAACGAGATCTGGGTACTTACCGCCTTGCATCATGGGATATGGGGCTGCCTTGAGCTGGTAAAAGTGACTCTCGAGCTTAGCAAGTGCTGAGTCGGAGCCGAGGATCGGCTCCGAACCCATCAAGCAAGAAAGAAGGCAAGAGAAGACAACTAACATGGAACGTTATGGTAGGTACATAACTTCTCATTAATAATAACTATGATTAAATTGATAAGGTGGCAGCTGAGGTACTGCTGCTTAGGGTAGGGGGGTTAACTTGAGTGGTATGTGCTACTCAAAGTTGGAGTTTTTAACTCCAGGCTGGGTGCAAGGTTTAATCCTTATATTATTTTCTTCTGTTTACTGTTGTTTGTATATAGTTCTGACATCCACAATACATTTTGTAAGCTCATTGTCACTACAAACAAAATTGAAGCTTATACAAAATCCCATAAGAGTTTCAATAAATACAGCTATATTTAATGGTACACCTAAAGGAGGAGGTATAACACTACTTATTTTGTTAATTGTTATTCTGATTATAAGTTTTATATGTTTTAAAAATGCCAAATGACTTCTCTAAAAGGAATTTCTTTAAACATTAATGGACTGAATAATCCATGTAAAAGGGCAAGCTTAATGAGATACATTAATTTACATAAGGCCAACTTAGTTCTCCTTCAAGAAACACATCTCTTGAAAAAAGATATTGATAAATTAGACACAAATAAATATACAGTATTAGTTAGTTCAGAGCACACTCAGAAAAAAAGAGGTGTGGCTATTTTATGGAATAAAAGTATGCCCATTCCTAAAACTATTAAGTCTTATGAAGATGATAAAGGAATGTTTTGTATGGTTACAATACAAATTAATGGAAAGACATATACATTAATCAATGTATATTGGATACCAGGAATTGGTATTAACACAGTGAAATGCCATCTTAATAAGATCATATCATTCTCTACAGGAGATATTATTTTAGCAGGTGACTTTAATTGTATCCTACATGAAAAAGATACTACTACTATAGGAAAAAGGAAAATTACATCTAATGCAAAACATTTAAAGGATTTTGTTAATTCTTATCATTTAAATGATATTAATAATCAGATAGACTCAAAATCATTACCATACACCTTTTTTTCTAACAGATATAAAACTTATTCAAAAATAGATAGTCTTTATTTCTAACCAGATGGTAACAGAGTTAGTTAACTCTAAAATCATTTTGTGTCCTATATCAGATCATAATTCAATTGTCTTTGAGTTCATGATAAAAAGTAATTACAATGTTTAGATCAAAAGGATACCAGCATACCTAACTCAACTGAAAGACTATAAAGATTATATACTTTCAGAAGTGCAATATTTTTTAGACATAAATAATACTCCTGAAGTCTCCATTGTTTGTCTGGGATGCTTTAAAATCATATCTATATGGACAAAGTATCAGATGGTTTAATAATAAAAGGAAATCTTGGGATAAAGAATTATTAGATATTCAAAGTAAATTAGACTCTTATAAGCATAATAATAAAGAAAATATTATGGACAAAAAAGTCATTGAAGAAATAAACAAACTAAATGAGAAATACAAAGACATTTTAACTCATAAAGTTAAAATAACTTTAGAGAAATTCAAGTTTTTGTCTTACTCAATAAGTCCCAAATACTTACATAGACTTAAGAATAAAACAAAAAGGTTGAATAAGCAAAATCATATCAAAGAAATTTTCTCTCTAAGGAAAAAGAAGAATGTTTCTAGTCTGCCAGAAATATTAGATGAATTTAGAAATCACTTTCACAAAATTAATCATAATAACATTAACATGGAACCTAAAGATAAAATAAAGGAATTTATAACTACAAACATGAATAAAAAACTTAATAAACAGCAGACTAAACTATTGGATAAAAGTATTTCATATTCAGAGGTTGTTACACAAATAAACAAGCTTAAATCAAACAAAGCACCAGGTAATGATGGTATTATACCAGAGATATATAAAATAATTTCTAAAAGTACATATTCATTAATACATAAGGTTTTTATTTTGGCCCAAAATGAGCTAATAACTCCCCCATCTTGGCAATACACATTTATTTCGCCAATTTTGAAACCCAATAAAGATCCAATTAGATGCACTTCATATCGACCCATTTCATGACTTAATGTTGATTATAAAATGTTTGAGTATTTTTGCTGATAGATTGAAGACAATCATCCCACGCAATATAGTTATAGATCAGACAGGCTTCATTGTAAATAGAAATACTTTTGATAATATAAGGAGAACTTTAACGTTAATTGATTTTGCAAATAGGAAAAAGAAAGATTTAACACTTATTAGTCTCGATATAAGTTCAGCATTTGATTCAGTAAGTTGGGACTACTTGTTTACCTTACTGAAGTGCACAAACTTCTCAGATGCATTTGTAAATCTAATTGAACATCTATATAAAGGAGCATTGGCTTACATTAAGATAGGAACATATGTCTCACAAAAAATACCCATTTTAAAAGGTACAAAACAAAGGTGTCCACTCTCTCCACTATTATTTACTTTAATAATGGAGCCTTGGGCTAATCTAATCAGAAACAGTACTGATATAGAGGGATTTGAAATAGATGAAAATACAACATCTAAAATTCAACTTTTTGCAGATGATGATCTAATTACATCAGCAGGATCTAATTCTTCTATGCAGTCCCTATTTGATAAAATGATGAATTTTAAAAATATTTCTGGTTTAATATTCAATGAAGAAAAAACTAAAATACTACCTATATATACACGAAAAAATTTTCTCATTAGTGATTTTAGTAAATATATACCCAATTCAGGTCAGATAACTTATCTAGGTATAATATTAACTAAAGATATCAAATCTATTATACATAATAATTATAATACCTGTCTTCTTAATATACAAAATCTTTTCAATACCTGGAATAATATGTTTTTTACTATGGAAGAGAGACTTACAATTATTAAAATGATAATATTCCCAAGATATTATACTTAATACAATCAATAATACTCCCACCTACAAAAATAATTATCAAGAAATTGAATACACTAATGTTACATTTCCTATGGGCACCTAATAGACCTAGGATTGCATTAAAGAAACATACTAATAGCTGGTCTCAAGGGGGCATTTCTTTTCCAGACTTTAACTTATATACTATCTCTTCTATTATAAAAGTTATTACTTTGTTAATAGATCAGTCATATGTTGCAAAATGGAAAGATTATTGGGAACTAATTAGTATTCACTTCATGAAAATCTCTTTAACACACAAAATATGATTGTAAATAACTCCATGCTATGGTTACTAAAAGAATTCTGTACTTCACCTATTACACCAAAATATATAGTTAGTTATCCATTAAACATTATTATTAGTTATTGTAATTTTATATTCATGCATCCTAAGTATAAGGAATGGAACTTTATTATATTCCCTATAATGTATACACGAGGTATGCTTTTGTCATCCACTTCTGAAAGAACTCATTTAGTCACAGAAAATGATCTACAGTACTGGTATCAGTTGCTATCTGATAATAAAGTTAAAAGTTTAGACTTCTTAAAACAAGAATTTGATCTGAGAGAAACTTGTTGGTTAGAAGTTCAGACCTTTAGACAACATCTCATTAATAAAATTGATTTAATATCTATAACAGTTAAAGAATCTATTCCAACACTGATTGATTACTTGATATTAAATTTACAATATAAAGTTTCTGATAAAGGTAAGCTTTCATACATACATAAAATTATTAGAGAAGAAACTTATTACAATGTAGATACCTATTGGAATTATTTTACTTTCATTAATGGTGAATTACCAAATCAACAAGATGAACAATATATATTGGAATCTGCCTATAAAACTACTTCTTCCATTATCTGGAGACTTTTTACTTGGAAATTTTTACATAGATCCTTTTATACACCTTTGATGATGAATAAAATAAATAATAAAGACAATCTATGTAAAAGATGTAATGTAGAATTTAATGCTGATTGGGCACATATGTTTTATGACTGTATAAAATTGAATGAATATTGGAAGTCAATTAATGATTTTTTGCAGGCTCTTTTTACAGATAATTTCATTATTTCTAAATCTCTTATATTATTCAACACTCCTGTACCTCAAAGTGTTAAAAAGGTTAAGCTTCCCTTGTTATGGTCTATTCTAGCAGTGGCTAGAAAAATAATAACCAGAAATTGGATTTCAGATACGCCTCCTTCGTTTAATGAATTTAAAAATGTTATGACTGTAGTGTGCCATATGGAATTGATGACAATAAAATCAAGAACTACTAGAAAAACATCTTACTATATTATATGGGATACTTTACAAAATTTGTTAAAAAAATCTTAACTTCAGTGGCATGGTATTTTAGTTTAATTAATTGATTTGATTGTAGTGGATGTCTTTGTAAATACTTTGGTTATTTTATTGAATGTTATAACCATTTCTATTTTAATTACTTGTATAAAATTGTTATGATATTTATTTTATATGTTAAAAACAATAAACTTGTTTTAAAAAAAAAAGAAAGTATAGAGATAGCTTCCTTTGACAATGAGTGGGGTTAATCTTCTGAAATGTCTACCTCTTATGGTGTGATACAGATGCAGAAGATACTATGACCTTTGCTTCTTCCAGAGAAGAAATCTCATGTGGAGAGACTTTTTGTAGAATGAAAATAAGAGGCAAAGGAGGCATCTTACTCACAGAAAATATACTATGAATTACTGGGTTTGGGTACTCCTGAACCTGTGGCTATTATTTTTGCTTTGAGTGCTCTGAATGATGCCTTCTTTGCAGTGTGTAAGGCACTGACACCATACTGCCTGCTGCTAAGAAACCAGACAAGTTTTATAGGATTCAGGAGTCTTATAGCCACCTTTAGAAGAATCCTATAACAGATCTGTAGATCCATGGAGGGAATCCAGATTGGCACCTGCCCCAGTAATATCCCAAGAGTTATGGAAAGCAGAGTGTTGTATATCAGTTTGTGATGGTTTGCCCAGCTTACCACTTTGACTTTCAGGGCTATTCATTTCCAGACACGCACAATAAAGTATCAAATTCTAGGTTGATTTCCTTTGAATCTACGCTCTTCAAGCACTTGCACCACTTAACAACTTGGCATACTCTTCAGAGCTAATTTTTTTTGCCTGGTGCCTAAGTATTCGTCACTTCAGTAGACCAGTGGTGCAAGGTTAGATTCTTTCACCTTTCATTGCCGAACTGTGTGACTCTGAGTAAGTTACTTAACCATACACTGCTCCAGTGCTGAGTTTGAAAAAGGTCCATGGAGATCTGTGCTCTACCCTGTAAAAGAAATACAAATAAATAAAATCAATTCTGACTTAAAAAAAAATAAAACAACTGCTATACCTCTGCATATTTATCCTGTAGTCACAAAAGCATGCACATTTTTGGTGACAAAACAGCTTTGCAGGCTAAATAAGTCCAATTACAACATCCACACCACAGCAAAGAATATGTAAAGGCCACTAGGGATATTGTGTCCTGAATTACATGACTAGCACCAATACACAACTGGCCACAAGGCCTGTGGTTCCAAGATCTACATCACTGATACCAGTATATGAGAAGCGGAGAGCCTGGTTCCATGTCACAGAGTATGGGCAATTGATTGTGACATACGTATTGTAGAACTAATGGCAATCCTCCTTACACTGCAGACCTTTGAAAATTCCATCTTCTGGGTTCTTTGTTTGTCCATGCCAATAGCATTGGAATGGTGTGGTACATAAGCAGAAGAAACCCATTTATCTGATGTCCTTTTAATTCTTCCTCATTGAATGGATTATGGATCCGATCCTCAGATCCAACTCCGCTGTATACCTCAGACTTTGAATGCAACCGTGAAGCTCCTCCCTCTACCTATAATGCTGTAGTCCATCCCCAGTACCTCAGATCTCATTTGCTGTCATTGCGGACAGATGTGGGATTCTTATCTCATAGCATTCGTGATAGTAGGTATTTCTAAAGTAAGAAAAGTGTAATTCTGTCTATCTAATTTCTTTCTCCTTTTTGTTATACGTCCCTTTTAGTTCATTGTTCTCAGCATCAGGTTTCTTGCTATTTAAATAGTAAATTCTTTAATTTACCGTTGTTGGTATTTTTTTTTTCTCTCTCCGGTCTTTTTGGTACCTTATTCAACAGGGTAATTCTTTTATACCATTGCTGGTATTCACTTTTTCTTAGTATAAAAACATATTCTTACTATAGCTATATTTTCTACCTTTCTACAGTTTCTTTTGTGCCGTTTTGGCTGACAAGCCAACACGTTTTTAAAAACGCACTTCTTGCAGGCATAAAATCCCTAACTTGGATGCCCACAATTAGTGCATTTACTGCTTGGGGCCAACTCATTTAAATATGAGCTGCTCAATCTGCTTAACCTTTAAGTCTCATGCCATAGCTGGCAGGAGAAACAAACTGGTACTCAGGGGTTTGCTTCATCCCTCATCTTCAGAAGTTCAAACCCCCAGTAAGTCGTCAAAGGCTCCTTTGCAGCATGGGAGGTGGTTGCCTCTGAAGTCTCGCAAGACTGTCTTGGAGCTGCCTTTCAAAGTCACTAAGTTGTCAGATCCAATTCTGTTGGATCCAAAATGACATACAGTGGATCCTAAGCTTTCAGATCCAAAACCATCGGATCCAGTCTGCTATTCCAACCACTCAAGTTATGGATCCTAGGCTTTTGGATCAGAAGCCTAGTACTTCATACACTCCAAGGGCTCATTCCTCTGAGTTCCTTATTGATGCTGTTTCCCTCAGGCTCCATTCTCTTCATGCAGACTCCAAAAAAGCACTCAAGATCTCAGCCAACCACATCATCCATCAAGTTCTCCAGAAGTCTGTCCAAAGCATACGTGGATAGGATGATGGAAAGTTCCTCATATCTCGGATCTAGATTGGAATTATCTTGGCTCCCTCCCATATTGGATCCGTGAGTCTTCTGACCACTACTAGCACACTCTTATCTCCTTCTCTGATCCAGTCTTCAGTTTGAGGCCCAGGGTCTGTCAGCCCTAAGAGTTCTGGAGTCAGATCCGAAGAGAATTACTTCTTCACGTCTGACAGCATCCCTTACCAGTTCTGCTCCTATGACTTCAGATTGGAATGGGTCCTGGAGATGAAACAGGGTGGAATCCGTGGGGCCAGGCTCTGTAAGATCCATCCATGCCCCTTGGAACCTTGGCCCTGGACAGCACGGGTCCAATTCTGTCCTTCAGGCATGGATCTGGTCAGAGTCTTGATCCCACCCATACTAGAACACTCTGCTCCGGTGCGGGTGGCTATGCCTTCTCTGAGTCTGTCTGCCTTCTATGTTGTGGAAGGGGCTTTTCTCCCTCTAGAGATCTGGCCTCTCACCCCTCAAATCCACCCCCTATCCCTTATTTGATTCCAAACTCCGAGTCCATCAGATTTATTCCACAGGGACAGCCAATTCCAACTAGCTTTCCAGTCTGTTCCCATGGAGGAACTCTCCCTCTATTCTGATACCTCCCCCAAGGAGGTCCATCGGAAGAGGACATGCAGGAGGAGCCACATAGATTCCCAGTTGAAATCTCACTGAAGATGATGATTTTGAGGAAGGAGAATGGTCCTCCCCAGATCACTGCCTGGTAATGTCTCCTTTGGAGACATATTAGAGATCCTTAAATAAAAAGATGGTTGGTCTTCTGATAAGCCTTCTCCAGAGGAGGCTTTTGGTTCTGGCCTATCGACGTCTTGGGTGACCCCTCCCCGACAGATGAGCTTATTGATCTGGTCTCATTTTGGGCATGGAAGCTGAATGATTTTATTGAGCCAATACCATGTCACCTGGAGAAGTTCTTAGCCCCTCCAAAAGATAAACCCTACTGAAACAAAGGAGTACCCATAGGTGTAATGGTTGTGGAGGCAGCCATCAAAAAGAAACTAGAAGAGCTCCTCTGTCCACCCCCCAACAGAGAGTCTAGGGCACTAGACAGATTTGGAAAGCATGTATTTGCTTCAGCAACCTTCTCATAGAGATCTCTGATCTACCTGGTACACTTTGCAAGGCTACAGAGAGATTTGACAAAAGCATTATCCAACACGCTCGCTCTCTCTGAGTCCATGTCTGCAGTGGATTTCAAAAGATCATCATCTCAGCTGGCCCCACTCTTGGTATTTTCCAGTGCATCCATGAGGTTAATCTCTCATGCAGCAGAAAGTGCCTCATAGGCGGCCAATTTAGATATTGCAGTAAGGAGACATGCCTAGATGCAGTTGTGACTTTGTGGGGCCTTTAAGGCATCTTTCATCAATGTTTCCTTTGATGGAACATCTTAGGTCCTCCTGTGAAAGAAACACTTACCCGCATTGAACAAGAAGGAAAGACCATGTCTGCTGTGGGAATCAAGTTTTCTACCTCTCAGTGAACTTTCTGTAGAAATTTGAGAGGTGTTAAGAAAATGTGGTTCGACAAATCTCCGAGACCTTTCCAGGATCCACGAAGAGACAACTCCTTCAGAGGAAGGCAGTTTTAATGATAAACATCACCCTTGTGGCAGAGGAGGCCCAAAAAAATCAGGTTTCCAAGATTCCTTCCTGGATAGACCCTTTCAGAGCTCCTGAAGTGCTGCCAGACTGCTTATCTCTTGAGGCAGTCTGGGAACACTGCTCCTCGTATCCACATGCCTGTGCTGCTATAAGAAAAGATTCCTGGGTATTAAAATAACATCCATATGTTAAGCCCCCAAACTCCAAAGAAAAAGAGACTTCCCTACATTCCACCCAGTCAGAGGAAGGCTCCAGCACAAGAAATGTCAAAGCTGCTAGACAAGTCATCCAAGGGTGTTCCACCAGACCAAACAGGATTTAGAAGCTACTTCTGTTTCTTTTGGTACCTAAAAAGAAAGGGAACCCGAGACCAATTTTGGATCTAAGCAAACTAAATCAGTTCATAAAAAAGTCAAAGTTCTGAATAGTCAGAGTCCAGTCCATTTTACCATTTCTATGCAAGGATCAGTGGATATGCTCCATAGATCTTCAGCATGCATACTATCACATCAAAATAGAGAGGCACTCTCAAAGACACTTGCACTTTTGGCTGGAAGCCAGTCAGTACCAATTCAGAGTCCTGACCTTTGGACTCACCACAGGTCCCCATGATGTTCACCAAATGTGTGGCAGTTCACTTAAGAGTAAAGGGATTCTGAGTGTTTTCATATCTAGACGACTGGCTCCTCACCACCTGTACCATGCATCTTCTACAACAATACAAGGACTGTTTGCTTCGGATTTGTCACTCATTAGGTATCACATTCAATTATGCCAAATCAAACCTCACACCGGTATAGAGCCTGGAATTTATTGGTGCACATTTGGAAACGACAACACAAATTGCCTCTTTGCCTACTCATCGCATAGACGTACTCAGATCTCATGTTCATCAAATTCTAGCTCATACGTCTCCTCCAGCCATACTAATTCTCCAAGCTTTAGGGTATGTGGCAACAACAATAGTCCTGCTTCCTTTAGCATGCTACTTTGTATGCCCTTCAATGGACTCTAGCTCTTCAGTGGTCTATTCTTTGACAACATCTATCTTTTCCAGTCAAGCTTACACCAAGATGCAAACACCATATTCACAGGTGGATCCAGTCAGGCAACATTTACCAAGGCTGGCCTTTTGTTTTTCCTTCCCTGCTGTCCACAGTGACCACAGACACCTCCAATTGGGGTGGATGAGCATTACTTGGGAAGGGCAGTCCAAGAAACGTGGTCTTCCCAAGAGACCAATTTGCATATCGACATCCTAGAGATGAGAGCATTCCTTTTGGCATTGCAGGCTTTTCAAGATGTCCTTCCTCTATACACAATTGCAATTCAAACCAACATGAATGTAGTCTAGTCAACAAACAAGGGGGAGACTTTGAGAGTGTGACAGTGGACAATCTCCTCCAACCACTTTCTAGAAGCAACACACATTCCAGGGACATCCAGCATGCTAGCAGACACTCAACAGGCCCATTCTGATGCTTCATGAGTGGTGTCTCAAGCAGTCAGTGGCCAAGGAAATTTTCCTTCGTTGTGGGCCACCCTTGCTGTAACTTCTTTGTATCTTCCCACAACAAGAAGTATGGCACGTATTTTGCCCTGACCCCCCCCCCCCCCAGGCAGTATCACCGAGACATGCTGTAGTCCACATTTGGCCATCCCAGTCTCCTTTATGCCTATCCCCCACTTCCTTTGATCCATACATTTCTACAGAAAACTGTTTGATTGAAGAGCTCAAGTAAATCCTCATTGCTCCTTCGGGCCTCACCATGGGTGGTTCTCCCTCCTTTGGTCTCATCTTCGTTATCCTCCCTGGATCACATCACTTAGGGATAAGTCATCCCAACATGCCAGCCCACAAACTAACAGCATGGTTTCTCCAGTTCCAGTGGTAGCAAGACAGCCCAGGCTTTCTTCCCCAGTATGTACCATTTTATTATCATCACAAAAAGATTCCACCAAAAAGGTTTACAAGAGCAAATAGAAAAGATTTTCCCTTTGGTGTTAAAAAAACATCGACCTTTTACTGCCCTTGTGTCTGCTGTTCTTGATTTTCTAGCTGCTGTTTTAAAAGGAGGAGCTAGTTTTTCTACTGTTAAACTACAGTTGGCAGCCATATCAAATTTTCATACAGCAGATACAAATTATTGTTTTCAAGTTTTGTAAGGCTTACTTGAAAGGCACTTTCCTCTTTAAACCCCTTCTTGAAGATTCTTCACTTCCCTGGGACTTGACTGTGGTCTTACTCTGAACGTTCATAAAAAAATTATGTAAAGTATCTATCATGAAAATAGCCTTATTAGTAACTGTCACCTCTGCCAAAAGGATTTCTGAACTCCATGCTCTTTCATCAAAGACTCTCTATATTATTTTTTCCTAAAAGGAGGGTTACTTCATGTACTAATCCTTCCTTTACCTTTACCTAAAGTGGCTTCTGAATTGAACATTAACCAATGCATTTATTTACCGTTTTTCTTTCCAAATTTTTCAAACAAATGAGAATACATGCTACATCTTCTGCATGTGGACATACAATTACATTTTTATGTACACAGGACTAAAAAGATCAGACTGTTTGCTCCTTCTCAAAAATGCAACTGGTTTATCCAATATCTAAAGTTACTTTGGCTAATAACTAATAGTATTTCTTGAATCAATTGCCAAAAAGGCATTTCTCTACCAAGACTACCTAAAGCCCACTCAACTAGATCCATGGTCACTTCATCTACATTTTGGTCAAGAAGTCTATTGATGATATTTGAGCAGCAGCCACATGGTCCATTTCCTTATACCTTTGTTACTCATTACAAATTGGACTTAATCTCCAGAAGAAGAGTTGCCTTTGGTTCAACATTCTCAGAATATCCTTCCATGAGGGCTACCAAAGATTCATGTAGCTGGGGACCTGGTCCTATTTGTTGAGGAAGAATGAAAAAACAATATCAGATTTAAAAGTTATGTCCTCACTATAACTAGGCATCTGTGTTGTCCATTTTCCTTCTTCCTGAATTAGCCCTCCCGCTTCCAACCCCCTTCCTATAATCTTCTGGAGTGACTTGTTATTTTTTTGTTATTGTAACCTATGGTTCTGGTTTGAGTCCTATTCTTTATCTATCCCTTTCTTTAACTTATTAATGGGGACTTTATGGCAACAAAGTCAATCTGAGGTGCCGGGAATAGACTTAGGACATTATGGGTAGAGGGAGGAGCTCAAGAGTTGGATCCAAAGTCTGAAGTATGCAGTCGAGTTGGATCCAAGAATTAGAATCCGTAACCCATTTGTTGAGGAAGAATGAAAATGAACAACACAGATGCCTAGTTATGGTGAGTACACAAGTTTTAATGACTTCTCCTTTAAGAAGTGATGAGGATATGAGAATGAGCTTTGTCAGCAGTTTGCTTTGCCATTTGCAGCCACATCCCTGGGAGGTCAGTTCGGCAGTGGACAGGCATAATCAATGTTCTGGTGCCTCATAAGGAATTTACTTTGACTGAGAGTTGCATAGAAGATTTTTACTACTGGAGGAAAGCTTGTTGCATTCTCTCTTCATCTACAACTAGTACTAAATGTACCAATTCGTACCCCCTGTTCCCTCTTCCCTGGGAATGTTCTTGGGATCCTGTTGTCAAGAAATGGTCGCAGAACTCCTTTATGCTTTACTCCTTGATACTTCGATTCCTATAGAATATCCATAAAAATCCAGGGTTATTCTTACAGCTCTATTTTTGACATCATGTGTTAGTTTCCTCTGGTTAGGCAAATATAGAAAAGGAGAGCATCTAACTTTAATGCCAGCAAGAGATGAGAATTACAACACAACCTTTTTGAAAGAAAGTTTCTTAATTCAGATTCCTATGAAACATCCTGTCCTTCCAAAGGATTTGACAGAAGCAGAAGGTTACAAATCAAAGTGGATAGGCATTATAATGAAATGGGGGTGGTGAAGAAATAAGGAGAGAGTAAGATTTAGATGCAGGCTCTTAAGAAGAGTAACAGTTGTACAGAATATTACATTTATAAATTAGCAGAAAGCATTTGAAAAACTATATTTGAAGAACTAAGACAGCACATGAGTGGAGAAAGGAGATTTTATCAACAGAGATGACTGCATGTCAGGGCATAGCAAGTAGACATGAGGGAGCTGGAATTTATTGGAGACAGTTACCAAAGTAACCAAGGTATTGGGAGCAAATAACTATGAAGGGAAAGGTAGGTAATAGAGTGGAATATGGACAACCAGAAGTTTAGCTTGCAGGTTAAAGATTGCCTTCCCTACCAAGGGATTGATAACGGAGTATTGGCAAAGTGAATGGGACTAGGAAAGTACTAAGTTCAGGACTAGCTCTGGTGTAGTTTTTAGCTGAGTTAGAACAGAAGCTGCTTTTAAAAAAGAAATTAAACTATTCCTGGCACCATAAAGTCTGTTCTTCAAAATTTCCCTTGCAACTAGCCAGCTTTTTAGTTTTAGCACTCAAATCTGTTTCTTTGAGCTCAGCACTTGTTCAGAACTCATTGTAAGCACTAAATAAGTTGCAAATTACTACAGCACTCAGCTTTCCTCACTTGTCTAGAGGAAAACAGGTTTTAGCACTTAATAAATAAGCACCTATTCAGGCATGTCTAAAGGTCAGCTCCCGGTGTTTTCTCCTGTCTACCTGATGAATCTGGGCATCTTGGGACAATGCAGCAATTGCCTCATGTACACAGACAACCGTCTCCTCCTACCACGCAACACTACGACTTGGGAGACATGCACTTATTTAGCCAAACTGGAAGCAAAGCTCTCTTCACCAAAGACTGGCCTAGACAGTCAAGAGGAGAAGGTAAACACTTGCACAGCACCACACTCATCACATAGTCCCTCAAAACCTGCACCACCAAAACACACACACAGAAGCACAAAACACACACCTACATTCACGGAGGCTCTCAGTACAAATCTGCCCAAACAGAGGCCTCCAAAAACAGAAATGCAAGCAACCTCCACCCCCCCCAACACAGCCCAAATGACACACAGCCTACATACTCAGTGTGCCACTCAACTACAGCCCATAAGGCATAACGTACCCAACAATCTAGTCATAGGTGACTCTATAGTCAGGCACACTGATGTTCCACTCACCAGGCTAAACAAGGAAAAAGTTACTGTCAGCTGCTTGTCAGATGCCAGGATCCACCACATAACGCACGCACTCAGGTCACTCCACAACAAGTACAAATATGACTCTGTCATTGAACATGTTGGTGTGAATGACGTGAGACATACCTCCCTGGACTACATGAAAAGAGACATGGAGGAGCTCTCCGATCTTGTAGCCCAGGCAGGTATGACCCTAGTCCTGAGTAGCATCCTGCCATCACCCAGAATGATACCACAGTACAAGGACAAAATGATTGACTTTAGCAATTGGCTAAGCTTCTGATGTCATTCTAAGGAAATCCAGTATATGTCTGCCTGGGATGACATGATCGACAGACAACGCTGCTTTGCCAGAGATGGCCTGCACCTGTCCCCCTTGGGATTCCGGATACTGGCAAACGCTCTTGCCACCCCTATAGTGCCTTTTTTAGGCAAGGTTCAAATGACAAATTCACCACCGTAACCGGTACAAGCAAGCAAAATCTGAGGGTAATGCTACTCAATGCTAGAAGTCTAAACCTCAAAATGCACTCACTCGAGGCACTCCTTAAAATGGAGAACATTGATATCTGTGCAGTGACAGAGAACTGGTTCAAAGCTCCAGAGAGCACCCCTGCATTACCAGGCTATAATTCATACCACGCCTTTTGGCCAACAAACCCGGACCGAAACACTAAAGGTGCAGGCGTGTCCATATTCATTAAGGACATTCACACCTCCAAGCTAGTTGCTCAGCATAATGCATCCAAGATTATCCAAGTTCAACTAACTCTGGGCAAAACTGCAATCCAGATTGTAGCTTGCTACAGACCCCCCACCATGCCCCAGGATTCCCACTCCTCTTTTCTTGATACACTGGAAAATATTAAGGTACAACCCAACACTAATAATGGATGATTTCAACTACCCTACCATTAACTGGGAAAACTACTACTGTACCAACTCTTTTGCTCAACGTTTTCTGGAAATCATCAATTCCAACGCCTTGGATCAACTTATCCACACCACCACCAGGGGCAGCAATATCCTAGACCTGGTCATCACCAACATGGGTGACCGGTGTTCCACACCAGAGGTCAGCTCCTCGTTGGTCAGATCCGACCACAAGCTAATCACCCTAGACATCCACATCCTGCTCCCACCCCCATTAGGAAAACAACCATAAAAAATTTCTCCAAAGCCAGCTTCACGCTTCTTAAGACAGAAGTGGCAAACTTCACGACACCCATGCAAATGGACAATAGAGGTACGACTGCTGAATCCAACACAAATGCACTTTATAACACTTACACAAGTGCATGGATCATGCTATCCCTAACAGAACCAAGATGCTATCCTCCAAAAAAAGGGAAGCCAATCTAGTGGTGGTCTGCCATAAACAAACTCTACAACAGAAGAAAGAAACTGTTGCAAAAAAGAGTAAAATCCCATGATTGGAGGAACTCCCTGGTCAGCCTCAGTAAGAAGCTGAGATCCCTCATAAAATCCTCCAAAGCTAGTTATGAAAACAAAATTGCCACTTATTCTAAAGACAACCACAAAGCATTCTATAGCTGTGTCAAGAATCTCAATGGCAACACTCAGATCTGCTCTGAGTTACAGCACAATGACACTAAATATACAGAACCAACTGATATTGCCAACATTCTGGCAGATAGGTTCAGTGCCAACTTTACCCCCTTCTCACCCCCTAAAGGGGCCCATCTTTATACTGGAAGAGTGCAGAGTTCCTGTAATCATGGCTGCACAGGTAAAAACCTCACTCTCCAAAGCCAAGAACACAGCATCCATGGAACCTGACAACATCCCAGGCTGCCTTCTACATGAACTGGCACCCCACCAAAGTACCATGTTCAATCATAGCCTCACCTCAGGCTTTGTGCCCATCGAATGGCGCACCGTGACAGTTATCCCACTCCACAAAAGGGGGGGAGCCAAAACAGACCCCAGGAACTACCGCCCCATTAGCCTGACGAGCCTGGTCTGCAAGGCCATGGAACGTATCATCATGGAACTCATAAACAAAGACATTGGAGATCTCCAAACTCTGGACCCCACACAGTTTGGGTTTGTAAAAGGCAGATCATGTCTCCTAAACCTGATAGACTTCTTTGAAGTAGTCACCAAAGCCATAGATGAGAGGGTAAGGTGGTTCACACAGCCTATCTAGATCTCGCCAAGGTGTTCAACACCATCCCCCTACTCTGGAATTATAGATAAACTCACTAAACTAGGTATAAATTACTATGTCACAAGATGGATTGCCAACTGGCTTACTGACAGAACCCGCACTGTGAAAGTAGCAGACTCCAAATCAGACTTTAGACCAGTGACAAGTGGAGTACCACAGGTTCAGTCCCAGTTCCTCTCCTGTTTGGTATCTACTTCTCTGACGTACAGACTAAAGCTAACTAAATTTGCAGATGACTGCAAACTTGGAGCCATAATCGAAACTCCTGGTCTCAAGCTCAATGCCAAAAAGTGCATTGTCATCCCCTTTGGTAAAAACTCTGTACCCATGAACTACCACATAGGCGGTAGTCTACTTAACACCGAAATTGTGATGAGACCTTGGGACACAGGTGGACAGCAGTCTCTCCTTTGATAATCACATTGCCACAGTGGTCAGGAAATCCTTCTGCGTGGCACACCTCCTCACAAAAAGTTTCTCATCCAGAAAAAAGAGGTCATTGTTCCCCTCTACTCATCACTCATTAGACCCATTATATAGAGTACAGCGCCCCTTTTGGTATGTACCTCACAAGACATCTACAACAACTGGAATGGCTGCAAAAATACCTCACAAAGAGGATTACTGGCCTCAAACAGATGCCTTACGCAGACTGTCCCTACTCAGAGGCGATCACTGCCTAACATACAAAGCTATGTCAAACCCAGAGCTGTTGGACTTGCTCCACTTAAAAAAATGCCAATCTAGGGACCTAAACCTTGTCGCCACAATAAACAGAAAATGCTGGAGAGATAGATTCCTATCCCAGAGACTTCCCATCCTCTGGAAGAGAATACCTATCTATGTCAAACAGAGCTCCTCATTAGCACTCTTCAAGAAAAATCTTGATGATTGGATGGGTAATAGGAAATTCACCCCGGGGATCACTTTTGTGGTTCTGCTTGACAGGGGCACAGGAAAATAATTTTCTTGGGTGGCGAAAGCCAGGATACCTTTTTGACTAGGCTTGTATAGGCCCTAGGGCCAATAGCCTAGTACCTACTTATGAACCTATGAATAATTAGGCTATATAAAATGTATTACATGATAACTATACAAATCAGTCAGAAAAGATTGGAAAGAGAGAATGGAAAGAAAGTATTCAAAGGAACAGTAGGGGGATATTTGTGTGGCTCCCATGTATGTAGCCGTGCAGAATGTTTAGGAGTTTTACATGAACTGTTTGCATAAGTCCTTTTCTACCTCACGTAGACCAAATGTTTTTTCAGGTAGGTGGCAGTTGCTGGAATTGTGATGGGAAAGAGAGAGTGGTAATTGGGGATATGTTTTTCTCTGTATAGGAAGTTGGCAATTTTAAAAGTTCCCTACAGAATGTTCTGTCAGAAATGTTAGGGTGAAAATGATTATAACTGAAAAAAATGATTATTTTGAGCTGTACTATAAAATCTGAATTTCCTATACATAGCAAGGCCTTGCTAAGTTTAATGTGATTGACTGCCAAAAAATTAGTAGAAAGTGGAAATCAAAATCTAAACCAGTCATAACTGAAGTATTGACTATTGTAAAAGAGATAAGAGTAGGAGATGGCAATCTTTAGAAAAACAAAATTACAAATACATTAATGGAATGTGTGGGAACAGTACATGCCAAATAGTGTTTAGGAGGAGGGAGGTGGAAGAGTGAAATTTAAGTGAAGGCATGACTTCAGCATTTTATGTAATATTGGAATGAATGATTGTTTAAAAAGAAAATGTGGGTGTATAATGCATGAAACTGATAAAATGTTTACAGTGTTTTGTTTTCTTTTCTAGAACTGTGTGGTTATACCCATGGCATTCTTAAAAATTTGTGAAGTTAATTAAGGAGTTAAAAAAATGACTTCAGTTCGAGTCAAGTGCTGCATATCCTGGTGGAAACCAGTATACCAAGTATAAGGAATTCTTACCTTCAAAATGGAAGAGGCTTTTCTCCTGTTACCTTTTAAAATGTCATATTATCAGTGCCTTGCACTTCATAAATCACTTGCTACAGTTAAAGTCAGATTATTTAGCTATCATGACAGGCATTTCTGCAGCTTCTGCTTGTGTCAGCATATCCACATGGTGGTGATGATTCCATTTGTTGCTGCCTTCCTATTAGCTGCCCTTCACTTAAGACCTCTAAGAAGGCATATTTTTCTTCCTTGGGACTTGAATTCTACATTGAAAAGTTTAACTTTGTCTCCTTTTCAAACAGCGTAAATAAAGCATCTCTCTTGAAGTGTGTTTTAATCTGATGGCGGTTTTCTCGTGAAGAAGAAACATAGAGTTAAACGTTCTCATGTATAAGCCACCTTACACCTCGTTTCCTAATGAACGGGTGTCTCTGATAACTAATTCTACCTTCATGCCAGAAGTTGTTTGAACAATATATTTGAATTAGTCTTTTCAATTACCAGGCTTTTGTCTAATTTACTAGAATGAAAGGGTTCATATTTGACAAGTGTGTAGCTCATATAGTATACCTGAGAAGATACAAGTTCAGAAAAAAAGTGATCAACTGTCCTGAAATCCTTTTTCGTTTCCTTTTCTGAAGGACACAGACTGTGTAATTTGCTGGTCAGCTGTATTGCCTTTTGCTGTTTGTTATTATGAGTACAGTAAACTTTTGTAAGACCTAGCCAGAATATATCCCAAAAGACAGCAGCAATTTAGTTTAGAGCATTTCCACACAAGATATTTTGGAGACTGCCACATAGTTGTCTACTTGTCTAGCAAATTCTATAAGATTGAGGCACAGCCTAAAGGTAGAACAGAATTTGACATAGCTGTATTCCAGTGGATCCTGTAACTTCCACCCCCAAAACAGATAAAGGATGGATAAGTTATCTTTTGGAATGTTACGATTTACTGTTCCACTGACTTTAACCAAAGAAAATAGAAAAGTTGTGTTAAGATGCTTAGCAATACATCTTCCAGTTTAGATCACTGTAACAGTAAAGCTATCCATCTCCCTTGTGGAATTTATATTGCATGCTTTCTATAGTGTTTTCAGCTGAATTGTTAGGTTTGTTTTTGACATTTTGGTTTTCTAGATTCTGGATATTTGTGTACAATAAAAACACACTACTGTGAAAGCTGTGTCATTTGAAAAAAAAAAACAGAAGAAAGTGCACAGCAATGCTAGTTTAAGGATGTGTGTGTTTTACTCAGTTATATAGGTACTTGTAAATGTATGCAGACAGTATTGGTCCTTTTAGGGAATAATAGGACAGCTGATGGAAATCTAGCCAGAGATAAAGAAGGGAACAGATTCGATGCTGTTGTGGGAAGCATGTTATGTCACTTTACTTTACAGGTTTCTCACAAGAATTGTGGGTGATTTAGTATAAAAGTGTTTTTATTTGGGTTATACACCAGTTCACCCCAAAGATGCAGCACAGTGGCTACCACTGTCATCTCACTGAGAATTCTTCACTTAAAAAACATGGTTGGAGGAATGATGTCCAGCAAACCTGTCAACCTCTTCGCACAAGAAATCTGGACAAGAAAAAGTAATAAGGATCAAAGGCCCCGAAATAGGGACTGATTTTTAAATACTGCCCTAATAAACTCAGAAAATGACTAGAATAATAAAGGTTTGCAATAGCATGCAGGATGTAAAGTCTGAAACTAAAATGTCTGTCATTATTAGTGGCTTTAGCCCACAGTGGTTTTCCAGAAAACCACAAATTTTATGAGGAACAGACCAAAAATATAAGGCAAACATCTGGACAATTGTATGATGTCCAGAAGTAAAAATGCTGATGCAAAATCCCCTTTTTAAAGTAGTCACCAAGACTGATTTGTTTATACATTTATGTGTTCAACAAGGGTAAAGCGATGTCTGCTTTTTAAAATACTGCATCTCACAGTCTTGGTGGTTAGTTCTTGAATTCTGATTTATAGCATTTTTTTTCTCAAGGTACTGTACAGGTGCTGACTCAAACTACAAATCCAGCTAGGTGAAATCTACTCTTCTACAAAATAAAAAAATCTTCATCTGATATAGTTAACATAATAATTTTAATTTAGACAGAGTTTTTTTTTTCTCTTCAGGACTGACTATAACCTCTCTTAGACTTGATGTTGAATTTGTGGTGATACTTTTACTTATCACTGTAGATGTGGCACATTGCACTGTGCTTTTTATATCAGAGTACCAGGGTACATAATATGCAGTTTAGTTCCATGTACTTTGCTTTCTTTGAAATAGTAAAGGCTATGAGCTGGGTAGTGCATCACCTTGCTTCCGTCTCTTAATGCATATTACCAAGGAACTCTGTTACATGGAGTCAGAAGATTAGATATCACATGGAATAACTGCAGTTTCTTGGGAGTCTCTGTCTACAAGGCAGTCTGTCTTAAAACTGGAAACCCTAGTTCATTTTTTTAAACACCTTTAAATTATCACTTAAGACATAGGCAAACATACATTTAACAGAAAAGGAAACAAACCATGTTAATAGTTTTCTATTACATACATTATCGATTACATATCTTTTCTTTCTTTGTAAGTATTATTAATCCAACAAGATGAATTCCTGTCTTTCCTTAAATCTCACTCCTCCTCCTGAACATTATTCTGCATGTGTTGTTTCCATAATTTACATTTATTTCTCTGTAATTTGCTCCTTAATTTTTCTAAAGCTCCATCTGCCAGTTTATCTTTTTTATAATATTTAATACTTCAAGTAGAGTTAGTTTAGACTTTGATTTCCTTTTTCTTGTAATTTCTTTTTTCTTGGCAACTGACAGAATTAAATTTAATAAAGCCTTACTATATCTAGGGAATTCATATCCTATGTCCCAGCTCAAAAAATAATAATAATTTCCTTAGTTATATCCTTTTGCTTACTCAATATTTCTAATAGAGTGCTCTGCTGGGAATTTTTTAAATCTGCCAACTCATTGCACTTCCAAAGCATATGTTACAATTATCTCTTTCTTCTCCATCACACCTCCTACATTTGCTGTCTACCTGAGGAAAAATTATTTGAAGTCTGCTTGGAGTATAAAAATGCCTTTGCAAACACTTCCCAGCAAAGATCCTAAGCCTTCTGGACTTTGTTGCTTTCTTAGGAGCCATACATATGTCCTCACGTTATTCACTTGTAAGTGGCTTTTCCATTCTTTCTTCTTAGCCTTTTCTAACCTACTTTGTTTGATTCTTATAGTTATCTTGCAGTATTTTATATGCCTTACTAATTATCCCCTTTTTAACAGCAGCTTCTGTTTTAGATTCAACTAAAAACTCAAACAGAGCAGGTTTTTCAGTTAAAATTCTCATATCCCATTCTCTTTGCCTATATTCTATCAATCCCTGATAGGGAAGGCAGTCTCTAGTCTGTAGTCCAAACATCATCTTGGCCTCATCCCACTCTGTTACCTTTCTTTTCTCTGGTTGTTTGATCTGTTATTTGATCTGTTGTTTTCCTTGACAATCTGCATCCATCAAAAATCCCACTCTTTCTCTATTTCTTGAACTTCACCCCCCCCCCCCCGCTTCATCTTCATCTCTTTACATTTTGAATTATAACCTTCTGATTGTGTTACATATATGAGACTTAACTGTGTAACAATAAAATGTCTCTTCAAATCAGTTAATCCTAAACCACCTTGTTCTTTTGGAAGGATTAATTTAGTTAAATAGTTTGTATTAAACTATGTTAAGGCCAAGGGCCAGTTATAACACAAACTACGTATCTGAAAAAATGCTATATTTTCTTGCTGTGAATGTGAATGACAGATTGCTAAAGGAAGTTTCTTTCAGTTACGGACCACCAGTCGTTATAAATATCTGGATCTTGAAACAGTTGTAAAGCTTCCTTCTTTAGAAGTACAAAATACTCTTGTAGTATTTTTACACGAGTCAGTCAACTCTAAACTCAACAGCAAATTTAACTCCTCATTCATAAGGGCTTTATATGCTAAACATAGTTTGCCTCACACGTACATATAACTAATAAAGAAGTCCCAGATTTTGTAACCTAGGGCTATATGAGCTTCCCCTGATCTCTGGGATTCTCTCGGTTATCTTTTGCTGTCTGCCCTCAAGTAGTAACAGATCACATTTTCTGAACATGCAAAATAGCATTTTTATTAAGAAGTCTATGTTCTTTTTATCAAAATTCCTAAAAATTAACCCAAGTTTTGTCATCTTTACTTTTATTTTCTGAACATGTTTTCTAAAACTTAGATTATTGCTAACAGTTGCACTCAGATCCTTGTATTCGATCAATTCTTGCAATTCAATTTGTTCCAGTTTAATGGTGGTGTAACACAACTTTTCTTTGTGTTAACTTTCATCCCATTTTGTTTTAACCACAGAGTGACCCAATTCATGTAGTGGTTAAAATGCTGAATATCTTTTGAACTAGTAAGCACACACCACATTTTTATGTCACTAGCTTATTTAGTTGTCCGTACCTTATCAGATTTTAAAATTAGTGAAGAAACAATGTTAAATGACAAAGGGTCTAAAACCTGACCCCTTTGGACCACATCTATTCACACGTACCCCATCGGAAGTGTAATTTTTATTTTTACTCTCTGCAAATTGCCATCCAACCAATTTGTGGCCCAGAGTACCAGATAGGGGTTAATTAAATGCTTAGTCATTGCATCTGTCATGTTATAGATGCTTATTTACTGCATCTATAATAATAATATGGCCAATGTTATCAAAGCCTTAGATAAATCCATGTAGACAACCACTGCAGATAAGCCCTACTCTAATACCAAAAACACTAGTTTATGAAGATAGAATGGTTCCTCGTAAGACCATGCTGAATAAAATCCATTAAGCTTCCCTGGAGTGCATGATTAATGACTGTTAAGTGACATCTCTCAAAGCTTTTACCAATGATTTTACTAAGACTAATAGGTCTGTAGTTGATAATAGTGTCCACAGGCCCTCCCTTATGAATAGGCATTATATCAGTGAGTTTCCAGTTACATGATAACATTACCCTGTAATAACATTTTATTGAATAAAAATGAAATAGTTGTGGAAATGGATTTACTGCAAACAACCCAAAATAAACCCGTAAGATTATCAAGGCCCTTACCACAGTCTTGCCTTATAATACCCTAAGGTAGACCTAACAGTATTCAAATTAAAAGTTGGACAGTCACAGACATCACAAATTGGTGTTCTTATGTCTTGCTGGTCCCTTACACCTGTGGCTTCACTCATCTGAAAATATTTGTTAAACACATTAGCCAGTTTAATTCCTGCATGGATTGTCTCCCCATCATGTTGCGTTGGACTAAATGTTCTAAGCTTACTCCTGGGCTGGTTAACATAAGAGTAAGATGTCTTTGTTAAATTTGATGACAACAGTTGCATTTCAAATCCCACTTAACTCTTCCCCTCTCAGATAAATTCCTTCAACTCTTTATTAATTATTGCCCACAGCTTATCCTCTGGTAGATAAAAGTATTCCTGATCAGTATGTAAACGCTAAAGGTTCTAAAAACATTTACACTGCTTGTATCTTACTATTTTGTTCAGTCTATATGCTTAGCTGCCCTAACAGAAGCCTTTTTAATCCATGTTCCTAAATACTTCATCTAATCGTGTCCCCATAATTATGGACATTGCTGAACCAGTTTGTATGTGGGTATAGCCTTTGATGTCCTTCTGTTCCCATATTGCAGTATTCAGCATATAGGTTTACTCTCCTTGCTTCACGAACGTCAGGCCAGTATACAAAAGTTTTCAGTCACTGTATGGTGCGTGGGACATCTGATGTGGTTCAAGGTACATGGGCCATAAAAGTGACGTCTGCACGCACCAGCCCTCAGAACTTCTCATCTGCCAGCCAGAAGCCAGGTGTTCCTACTTTCACAGCCATCGTATTTGAGAAATCAGATAAGTGCCCCATTGGGGAACCTTTCAGTCTTTTTCTTTCATTTAATGCCTGTTCATGTCATCCAGAAAGGGTAAGTATAGGTGCGGCCGTCAGATACCTCACAAGGATGCCCATGATCAGTTTCTTTTCTGTTTGAGACGGTCACTCAATTACAAGGCCTGGTCCATTTGTCAGGCGTTTGTGCTCAAAACCTTGTGCAGCTGTCTACATGCACTTAACCTGTATTTAGAGAATCAAAGGTTAAAACAAAATACCTTTAGGGATGGAGGGTTCCTCAAACGTACCTACTGAACTGCCGAAAAAGAAAGTCCGGACTCTCAGGGCTAGCACTATCGCTGTGCCTCTTGTGGCCGACATCAGCTTGGTAGAGGAATCGGGCCTCGCCGCCTTCGATATAGTGGGTACCTCCATGGAAGCCGCACAATCCTGCACAGAGGGCATGTCCATAGAGGCTTTTCTGATATCGGGGTAACCAGCATTTTCGGTAGGTCCTTTGGATCCCTCCAGGTGCTTACAGTCTCCAGATTCCAGGCCATCCTCCCTTCAGACACCCGCCAGGCCTCTAAAAAAGAAGGATAAAAGGAAGCATCTCTCTACTCCTACTGAAAGCATGCCCGACTGGCAGGCTTTCTGCCAGTCTGTTTATTGCCTTCATGGCCTTATGGCCTACCTCTGCAGGGACTGCCAACATTCCACCTCCTATTCAGAGTCCAAGGCCTCAAACTACAGACCCATCCATTAGGGAAGAGGAAAGATCTCTCTGATTCTTCATCCGAAGAATCACTTTAATACACTTCCCAGCTTTCTTCTTCCTTGGGATATGGTTCCCCAGAGGAAGAATCTGTTGACCCTGACTCCCCAGCTGAGGATTTGACCTTTGGGGAAACCATATCCAAGATGAAAGAGCATTTTAAATGGGAATCCTCTGAAATGACTAAGGTTCAAAAAAGGTATTATGACCCCATTCAGATGGATTCTCCAAGCCCCTCTGCTGTTCCCCCAATTCTGCCTGTCTTCATGGATGCATTCTGCTTAGCATCCTTGAATCCTGACTCACAACCACCTGCTCCATGCAGACCTGATAGACTGCCAGGTATCTCCTTAAGTGTTCACCAGCAGACCCTGCCACCATCTTCATTTCCACAGATAAGGCATCTAAAATTTTACCCACCACCACTATCCTGCCAGCTGACAAAGACAGCAAAACCATGGAGCGTCTGGGTAAGAAAATCTACACCTCTGCTACCCTGTCCTTCAGGGCTACTAACTACCAGATTCACATGGCTAAATATGTCTTATCATTCCTGGAGACAGCCTCCAAGAAATTGGCTGATACACCAGATTGTGCTGCCAAAGCTTTACTGTCTTCCCTTCTGGCTCTCACTTCCCAGGTTACCAGGCACTCAGTAAATTGCAGTTATGATGCTGCTGAACCCTCATCAAGGTCAGCAGCATCAGCAGCTGCCTTAAGAAGGTATTTCTGGCTATGCCTCCAGCCCCTTCCAGATGACTTTAGGGCAAAGCTGATTGATGCTCCCTCCCCCCGGACAACACAGCTTTGTTTGGTGCAAAAGTGGCTGATTTGTTTAAATCATTACATCTGAGTAACGCCTCCAGGTGCATCTGTAGTTAACTCCTCCTGGTGCCTGTACGCATCAAATATCACTTGTTCATATTTGCATCAATAATTCCAAAACCATGCTAAGTACAATATTTTAAAATATTTCATCTTAAAGCTTACACAATGGCAAACTCAACTGTACTAATATTTCACCACTGTCCAGTGCAGGCAAATGGATATTAATTGTTTTTATTATATTAATTTATATATACTTTTCACATTTTAGTAAATACCTCAACAACCAAGTAACACAGAACTTCTTAGCCTCATATGAATTATCTCAGCTAGCTGAATAAAATGCTGCTGGCAGTATGTGTGTAACTTGAGTGGTTGCTGAGATATTGTAAGTTGTTTACAAAATATTACAAATGTAATAGTTGCTTTGTTTACTGTGACTTATAAAATTTGGTTTAAGACCCAGAACCTAAAGAATACTGCCACTATAAAAACAGTTTATGCTGAAGACTTTGCCATTTATACTTATTTCAAAACCACTATGGTTCCGTATATATGAGCATTTGTTTGAAATGTGAGGAAATAATTTATTTCTGATAAAAGGCTTAGGCTCCACCCATTGGAAGTTGCAGTACAAACTTGCTGAACTTCATTGGAGTGAATGAGTTAAGTCACTTCAGCAAAAGGGGAAAGAAATGCAAGATTTGAAACGCCTGCTAGTCACCCCATTCCAAAATTCCAAAGGAACTACCCAGCTAAAAAACAGTTCATTAGAAAACACTCTTGACCTGCTGCTCCCACAAGGTCTAGAAAACCTACCAGAAAACAACCCCCTCCAGGTAGAGCTACACCATCCTCTAGCCAGAGGCTGCCCTTTCAGGACAAGGCAGGTAGCATCTGACTACCTGCCAACCTTACAAAATCCCTCCTCCCTCTCTCCCTCTGTCAGTACGTCTCTCTCACTTACCTCCCTGTGTGGACATCATCACCTCAGACAAATGGGTCCTTTCAATCCTTCAAAATGAGTATTTCATGACCTGGCATATACCCCCAAAGCGAAAGGGCATCCCACAACCTCCAAATCAACAGCACCACCTTCTGCAGCCAGTGCTACAAACTCTGCTGGCTCAAGGCACCATTGAACCAGTGCCTCTGGCTGCAAAAGAAAGAGGCTTCTACTCCAGGATTTTCCTGGTTCCAAGAAAAGGCGGTCCTTGGAGACCAGTTCTAGATCTCTCCCGTATTAACCTATTCCTAAAGGTCCAACCTTCAGGATGCTGGCCTTACCAACCCTTTTTCCCTGCCTGATCCCCAGGGGTTTATGGCCACCTTAGATATAAAGGATGCCTATCTTTACATCCCTGTAAAGCCCACTTCCAGGAAATACCTGAGGTTCTTAGTGGGCCCTTCTCACTTTCAATTCTCTGCCTTTCCCTTTGGGCTTTCCACTGCACCCTGGGTCTTCACCATATGTTTGGCTCCAATGATTGCCTTTTGCAGGACAAAGGGAATCCAGATATTCACTTATCTGGCCAACCTGCTAATACAGGCAGGCAACAAGGAGACCCTCCTGCAACATATACTCCTTGTTGTTTCCCTCCTACAGTCTCTGTGATTTCAGATAAATTACCCAAATCCCACCTGGAACCTACTCCAGACATTGTCTTCTTGGGGTGCAGAATTTGACCAAACTTCTTGAAAGCCTACCTTCCCCTGCAAAAAGTGGAAAACTTGACAGAACACCTACTTCTGGTCCTTCAGTCAATAGAATTGACAGCAAGGCAGTACCTCAGGCTCATGGACTACATGGCAGCCACTATCCCCATGTTTCCATTAGCAAGACTTCATACGAGAAAGTTGCAGTGGTACCTTTGGTCAGTCTGGACGCAACACTCCCACTCCTTGGAGCACCGGGTTCCCCTCCTACCCTGCCTCAAACTAGAAATCCAGTGGTGGTTGACGCAAGTGAACCTCAATCCAGGTCTTCCCCTCCAACCACCCCAACCCACACAGATGCCTCAGACATGGGCTGGGGAGCAACTCTGGGCCATCAAAAAGTGCAAGGTCTGTAGCCAGAGCTACACAAAAAAGGACACATCAGTGTTCGAGAGATGAGGAAAATTCTCCTGGCCCTTCGAGCCTTCCAACCCTATCTACAGCAAGGTCCACTGAAGATTTTCACAGACAATACCACAGTTCTGTGGTATCTCAACAAACAGGGCAGGACCAATTCTTTCTTACTTTGCAGACTAGCTCTCCTAGTATGGGATCTGGCCACCTCACAGGGAGTGATCCTGCAAGCAGTCTACATTCCCTCTCTATAGAACTCCCAGGCAGACTGTCTCAGCAGAACCATCACAAACAGCCACAAATGGATGCTTCACAGGGATGCCTTATTGAACATGGTCCACCAGTGGGGTACACCTCAAATAGATCTGTTTGCTTCCTCCATCAACAGGCAACTTCCTGGCTTCTGCACCAGGATACCACATCCTCAGGCATTGGCAACAGATGCCTTCTCAGTATCTTGGAAGGGGAAGTTTCTCTATGCCCCCTCCCCTTCCCATTCGTCCAGAAGGCCCTGCTGAACATCCAGCAGGACAGACCAAAAATCTTGTTGGTGACTCCCTACTGGCCAAGACAGTATTGGTTCCCCCTACTACTACAACTATCCAAGGGCAATCACCACAAGTTACCCCTCAGTGTGGACCTTCTCACAGCACAAGAGATCCCAAATACGCCCACAGTAGCAGTTACTGCACCTCACCCTGTGGTTGATAGGATTCTGATCTCCTTCAGACACCTTTACAGTGAGGACATGCTCACTGTCCTGCAGGAGGACAGGAAACCAAATGCAAGAAAATCTTACCTTTCAAAGTGGAAGAGATTTTTGATATGGTGTCACAAAAGACTGTTGTACCCATTTACAAACAAGACTCATCTAGTTCTGTGTTACCTACTGCAGACAGGATTGGCCTGTTCCTCCATTAAAGCCCACTTTGTCTGCTATTTCATCATGCCTTCCTCTGGACCCCCTGTAGCGTCCAGACTACCAGCTAAGCTTTTTCTCAAAGGGGTCCTTCACCTTAGGCCCACCAGGAAACCATCTCCACCCCCATGGGACCTTAACTATGTTTTGGAAAAGCTCACACTTCCTCCATTTGAGCCAGCGAACAAAGCTTCCCTAAAATACTTTACATGGAAAACTGTACTACTCGTGGTATTGACCTCAGCCAGAACAGTATCAGAGCTACAAGCCCTCAAGGCTATTCCACCCTTTCTGGATTTCCACACTGACAGGGTTACTCTTAAACCTAACCCTTCCTTCATGCCCAAGGTCATGAATGACCTGTCCCTGAATCAAGCCATCCACCTACTTACCTTCTTCCCTAACCCAAAGGGGGACAGTGAGAGAGTACTTCACTCCTTGGATGTGCACAGACAACTCAGGTTCTATCTGCATAAAACCAAGCCCATCAGACAGGCTGATCAACTCTTTGTCTCCTTCCAGCCCAGAGCCCTAGGGAAGGCAGTAACCAAACAAACTATCTCAACCTTGATTTCCAAAGCCATCATATTCTGCTACAAATACCATGGGAAATCCCTGCAAGGTACTGTTAAAGCACACTTCATCAAGGCTGTGACCTCCTAAGGAGCCTTCTCCAGGGGTCTGGATACCTCTACCATTCTTGAAGCAGGCACTTGGTCATCAGTGCACACCTTCACCAAACATTATAAGTTAGACCACATTTCCAGAGCCAGGACAGGTTTTGTCAGGGCTATCCTTCATGGATCCCTGGAGACTGTTACTAGACCACCACCCCCTCCTTTACAGTGAGCTTTGGCAGTCATCCATATGTTGAATACTACAACATGGGAATAGAAAGACATAGAAAAGTTGTGTAAAATCTTACCATAACCATAGATGTCATTCTTTTCCATGTTGCAGTATTCCTTCCAGGTTCCTATTACGTTATCGAAAGATAAAGTAATCGAATTATCAAAACTTCGAAATGGCAGCATTTTGAAGATCACATTGTGGGATCACAGTACAGTGAGGATTGGAATATTTGCCCTTTCCTCACTGTAGTGCGATCTCGGAGTTGGAATATATATTTAGCGGGGGGGGGGTGTGAGGGTGCAGCCCCCCCACAGTACAAGCTTTGAAATGCTGCCATTTCGAAGTTTTGATCGTTTGATTAGGTTATCTTTCGATAACGTGATATGAACCCTTCCTTCCTACCCTCTTTCCCTTCCTGTTAGGTTGAATTTCCCTTTCAGGGTGGCACAGGACTGGTACTGCTGTTACTAGGACTGGTTCCTACTGGTGCTTACAGTACTGAGGGCTGGTGCATGCAGACGTCACTTTTGTGGCCCACGTACCTTGAGCCACGTCAGATGTCCCACACACCATACAGTGACTGAAAACTTTTGTATACTGGCCGGACGTTCGCAAAGCAAGAGGAGTAAACGCATATGTTGAATACTGCAACATGAAAGAGAAGGACATCTATGGTTATGGTAAGATTTTACAAAACTTTTCTTTTTATCTTCATTAATTTTATATCCCCCAAAAGTCATGAAACTGTCTCAAAATGTTCCACAACACTGAGATCTCCTTTTCTGTAAGTATCCAGTACAACATATCATCTGAAAATAAAGCCAACTTTTCTTGATTACCATAGCAATAAGATCCTTGCATTTTTGAGTCCCTTATCTTCTCATTGGCTTTAAATATAAAGCAAATAAGAAAGAGGACACCCCTGCCTTGTTCCTGTGTACAAACACAACCTATGAGAGAGGAACCCTCCCACTTTAATTCTTGTTGTCAGTCCTTCATATGTCCTCCTAATTAACCTTATTTTTGTATCAGGGAATGAAAATGCTTCCATTGCCCTACTTGTAAAATCTCAGCTTACTCTGGTGAATGTTTTCTTTGCATCAAGACTCGCCAACAACTGTTGTATTTCTTACATTCTACTTCCCTCTGGATCATCGTGTCATTAATGTTGTTCAGTCTATATCCAAAGTTGTCAGACAAGATGTTAAAGTATGTAAAGACAACTAGCTATTTCTGACTGTGGTTAGTAGTGGTGGCAGTATAGTTGGGTTAAGAGTCTAGGTGGGGGGGGTAAGGGAGAGGGTGTTAGTCTGGATTCGAACAAGGACAAAGCCAGTGCAAATTTAAGTGGAATTTGAGCACAGTGTTGAAAAGGCTGCTGGAAGGTAGAGGAGTTATAGAGGGTGGAAGATTGTTCCAAAGTTTAGATATGGTACATGAAAATATGGCTTCTCTTGCTGAGTTTTTTCTGTACTCTACTTGCAGGCACTTCTCTTTGTAAAATCTTTTTCCATTCTCATGTGGACTTTGTTTTGTAGAATACATTTTGCTATTTTATGACTATAATATTTTTTATGATAGTTATATTTCTTTTGCATCCAAAATCATAATCTGGCTTTATCTTGCAAACTCCCCCTACTCATTTCGTTTTCTGTGAACATGAATTGAAAAAAAAAAAAGTTTTCTGTACATAATAGTGTCTCTCTTAAATACTAAGCAATTGTTTCCACCCAAAACATCTAAAACTTTATGGTCCTTTGTCAAAAGCAGAACTCCACCCCTGAACTGTATGTATGTATATATATCAGCTCAGAGAAGACTGAGAAAGTACAGAAAATGCAGAACTCACATCCGTGCTGTTCTCTGTTTAGCTGCCATGACAAGGTGCTAATAATCTTTTATCTACAGTGTTCTGAACATCAAGCAGCAATCTGGTGACAAAGCAGTAGGACTACTGATAAAATGTCATGCTGTAGTACAGTTGTATAAGCTTCATGGTTAGAAAACTACTTTCACTAAATGGCAAAATGCAAAAGCATTACCTGCAGCTACTGCAGATTCGTGTGGCAGAACACAACCACAAACCTGATTTATTTTAGGCACCTTAAGTTTACATAAAGCACATAGTGTGCAAGAATGTTAAATTAAAAATACATTGGAGTAGAAGAATTTGTCAGAGATGTCTATAGAAATGCTCAAGATGAATGAAAGTGTTGTGTTTGTGTTGCACGGAGGTTAAGTATGATGTGATGTAAACTGCAACCTTCTATGTGCAGGTTTCATGCTTGTCTGGACTGTCAGGTGTCAACAACAGATCAGAAATTGCTTAGTTGTGGATATAAGAACAATAAATACAAGATTTAGTTTCATGTAGTTGGAATGGAAGCTCCATCGGTGCTGGGTCATTTAACTTGCCAGAAGCTTGGCATGATAAAAGAATTCATAACTTGTACGTGAAAAGTATTGATTTGATACATAACTTTGAAGATTTATTTTTTGGCCTCGGATGATTGCCAGCTCTGGTGCATATTCACATTAATCATGCATACTTCAGGAAACGTCTCTGTAGCACTGAGAAGTAAAACTGTAAAACAGCTTCAAAGAATGGAGTACATGCTTAAGAAAGAAACTAAAAATCCTAACTGGATGAATGTTTATTTTGGTATATCTGAAAAGACCATTGTATGTATAGATCCTTACAATCCAAATAAAACTATCAGTAGAGAAGGTTATGCATTCTTATTAACAGAGTATCTAGTGGCATGACATATATGAAATATTTCTCTGTGCTAGTTGTTAATCAAAAATTTTGAAAGATTTAACTAGATGAGGAATGCTTCAAGATGTGTTTAATTTGCATGCAGGAAGATGAAGGTTCCTTAGTTTACCATTTTGAATTTTGTCATTACAGGAAGTGTGTAAAAAGGTAGCACATATTATTGAAGGGCTTGATGTTGTTAGCATTCATATTTTTGGATGTGGGATGCAGTGGGGGAGAATGACAGAAGACTTATTCAGTTATTGTGTAGAGCAAAACCGTATGCCTTAAAACTGATCAAGAATAAATGTAAGAACAGTGCTCAAAACCAGTGATCTGAAGTAGTTTACTTCATTTGATTTTCATCCTGTGGTTCTTCGGATCTGCGTCGGATCTGACACGGATGCATTTTCCAGCTATGGCTCTGAGCTCCAAGCTACTCCCCTTACCCATAATGCCCCCCCCCTGTCTCCCTTCAAATCTCGTTTGCCGCCCGAGAGTGAACAAGCGTGGTCCAACCTCCAGCATTTGTTGCAGTATTTGTAAGCTTGTATTTTTCTATTTTAGCTTTCTGTCTTGACTTTCCTGTCTCTTGAACCTTTCTGTACGTCTCCGAACTATCGGAGCCACAGCCTCGGTGTTGGATCCGAGGGGGTGTTTCTGCTCCGAGCCTGTCAGAGAGGAGCATCACTCTGGGCATATCAGCTCCAGCAGATTTGGCTCAGACTCCCCTATTGAGGCAAGGGGGAGCGGCTTCTGTTTTTTCTGCCCAGGAGGCGCGTTTCCCTCCCTGCTTTCAAAGTGGTGGAAAGGGTTCTCGTGGGGTCAAGACCTCAGACCATCTCACCCTCTGAATCTGTCCAGACCCCCCTGGCTCTGGTTCTGGCCATCTTGCCCTCTCAGGGGCAGCCCATGCCCGTAATGCCCCAGGTAGTTCCACCTTCAGAACAGACAGTTTTGCAAGGCCTCCCCTGACAATCCCCCTGAGGAGGCCCCCCGCAAACGTGTGTAAAATGAGGCACTTGGACTCTTCACTAGAGTCCCTCATGGAGGACACAGACTTGGATGAAGGGTAGGCTCCCCAAGGGCATCCCCTGAGGATGTCTCCTTTGGTGGCATCATGGAGCTTCTCTGCTGGGTGGGGAGGGGTCCGCCCCAAAGCCAACCTCTGACAAGTCCGTGTCTCTGGAGGCATTCGGCACGGGCCCATCTACCTCATGGGTGTCCCCTACTGTTGATCCACTTGTCCGGGTCTAGAGTTTATTCCAGGTCCTTCCAACATGAAATACAGCGAGTTTTTCACTCTGAACCCCTGCTGAGGGAAACCCCCAGAGATGCTGTGATTCATGCTTGGCCTCCTGGTCTACTTTATGCATATCCTCCTCTTCCCCTTATGTCGAAGAAAGCCCAAAGGCTGGGGAGCACTGTGATCCTCATTGCCCCAATCTGGCCTTGGTAGGTTTGGTTTCCATTAATCCGTCTCCTCTAGTTGTTCCACCATGGACTTTGGATCTGATTCTGGATCTTCTCTCGCATCCCTCGGGATCCCACATCCAGACCCGGACAGTCTGAAGCTCACTGCTTGGCTGCTCCAGTTCCTATGATTATTAGGAGTCCTGGTTTGTCATCCTCTGTTAAGTCCATTCTGGTAGCGGCTCACAAATCTTCTACCAGAAAAGTGTACCGTAGTAAATGGAAACGTTTCTCAATATGGGCCACTCAGCGGTCCCTAGACCTTTTTACTGCATCTCTTTCGGCAGTCCTAGACTTCTTGGCTAGAATTTTTCAACAGGGTGCCAGCTCCTCAATGGTTAAAGTCCAACTGGCAGCCATTTCGAACTTTCATGTGAGGGCAAATATGCCTTCCTTGGCTTCATCTAAACTTTGTAAGACCTTTCTTAAAGGTGCTTTTGTTCTTAGACCCCCCCCCCCCGGTAAAGGATCCTATCATGCCATGGGACCTTACCTTATTGTTGCGGGCATTGGTTTCTCCCCCTTTTGAGCCTGCAGCTTCAGTGGATTTGCAGTTTCTAACCTGGAAAACTGCCTTCTTGCTCGCCATCACTTCTGCCAGAAGGGTGTCTGAGCTTCAGGCTCTTTCGATCAAAATGCCCTACATGATGTTTCATAAAGATATGGTCTCGCTACGCATTAACCCATCCTTCATTCCTAATGTAGCTTCGGAAGCCAATATTAATCAGACCATTAACTTGTTAGTCTTTTTTCCTAACTACAAGAACAAAGGGAAATACAGGTTACATTTATTGGATGTGCATAGACAATTGAGGTTTTACCTACACAGAACTAAACCCTTCCGCAAATCTGATCAACTTTTTGTGCCTTATGCCAAACCTTTCTTCAGTAAACTAAAAGTGACAGTTGCTCGTTGGATTTCACAATGCATTGGCCGAGCCTATGTGGAGAGAGGTTTGTCTCTACAAGGGAAAGTGAAAGCTCATTTGAACCAACCTATGTCTACGTCATCAGCCTTTTGGTGCAGGGTATCTTTGGATGATATTTGTTCGGCTGTCACTTGGGCCTCATCTCATATCTTTATTTCACATTATAAATTAGATATTGTCTTTAGGAGTAGAGCATCCTTTGGCTCTGCGATGCTCCGAAACATCTTTCCATGGGGGCCATCCAAGAGTTTGGTAGCTGGGGACTCTATCCCACAGGTTGAAGATCAAATGAAGTAAACTACTTCAGATAAAGAAGTTATGTACTCACCATAACGTTCCATTTGTCTTCAACCGCCCCCCCTCCTTCCCCCTAACCTTATCATTCAGATTATGATGTGTTTGCTTATCAGATTGTTATTGTTGAATACCTTGGTTCAGTCCAGGCTAATGGTTTTTCCTATTGGTTATCCGGGTGATAAGGTGTTAATGGGTTGGGTGTCTGTTACATGTCTGTTACATGTTAGGCAGCAAACTCGATCTGAAGGGAGAAGGGAGATGGAGCATTATGGGTAAGGGGAGGAGCTTGGAGCCATAGCTGGAAAATGCATCCATGTCAGATCCGATGCGGATCCAAAGACCCACAGGTTGAAGACAAATTAAGTACAACTACTCAGATGGAACATTATGGTGAGTACATAGCTTCATTTTTGGGTCAGACCTGCTGTACATTTTAATAAGGTCACATTCATTGAAGTGTCTGTAATAAAAAAGACAGATGTATAGATAGCTTTGTTCACCATATAAAATTTTTATAATAAATCAGTAAATGTAGTAATTAGAAAAATGTGTGAGTTTCCAAGAAGCTCCTACCAATTGAGAAGAAAGTTCCAGAGCTGTGTTTAGTAACAGAAAGTATGTAAATTAGAAGTACCACGATGCACTCTAGCAATCTCCATTTACCCAGTGGAGGATGAACACAAAGACCTAGCAGAGATGGGGAGGCATAAAAACTCCTTCAGATAAATGGGTCTTAAGTTATAATAGGGATGAATACAGTAAAACTGAAACCTAAAATGAGATGGATTACCAAACTGGCAACCGCTGCATGTTTTACACAGTCAACATTATATGAAGAGCACTGGAAGTAGCAGTTAGTAGATAGACTACAGAGGTTTGTACGGCCTCAGTCATTTACGTTTAGGGTTAGGGAGACCTAAGTTAAGGAGGTTATGGTAGTACATACAGGAAGAGATCAGTGCATGTACAGCCACAAAAACATATTGAGGAGAGAGAGAAGCTGCTTAATGTGGATAATGTCCCTTAAGATGAAATATGTTTTACTTGGTGGCCTATGACAACCTTGTGCCCAAGTGTCAGTCCATTGTCTAAGACTACTCCAAGATTTTATTACTTTTCCACAGATTCCAGCTTATCACTTACTAAACAACAGCTGTTTTAGAGCTGGAGATGTGTAATTCCTTAAAGTGGCTTGAAATGCCATGGCCACAGTCATGGAAGTGCTAGGTGTCAGTTGATTTAGTCATCCGGATTTAGATGTATTCCGAGTCCTTCTGAAAGGAATCTGTAAGCAGTTTTTTCCTAAGGGAAGGAATAATATCACCAATCCCGCCCCCTATTTTCACAATGGAAGTGTTTAATATACACAAGTGTATATGTATATGTATGTATATATGTATGTATATATATATATATATATATATATATATATATATATATATTGTGTGTGTATATATATATATATATATATATATATATATATATATATGTGCGTGTGTGTTATAATGTACATATACACTTATATATAGATATACGAGAGAGAGAGTGCACATTTTGTGGAGAACTTTAGAGGTAACAGAGTGACCAGGAGATGCTAACACCTGCCACGATCTGTTGGTTGCTTCCATTAAACTACTGGACATATTACTCTAAAACAGTATGTGCAGTCACATGATAGGTCTTCAGGTAGTCCAAACAATATCACATACTGGAGACATCGAGAGTCATAACATAATGTTGATCTCTTGCTATTAAGATATCGTTTATGACCCAAGGAGGGGCTGCCTCACAACTGTTTAGTGTAGAATTCAGGCTAGACTGGATCATGAATGCTAAGCTTCTGTTAAATTAGGTCGGGTTGTAAGTAAACAACCTTCTCACTAAATATACCCTTAAGTGGAAGGTTGGAGGGCAGCAACAATTCTCAGGTGTGGCAGAATCAATGTATTATTTTATTGATGTGGGAGTCACCAAAGCTTCTTTTTAATAAAGATGGGAAAAACCTTGTTACTCAAGGGAGGAGATACATGAGAGATCATAGGGCCCAGCACATTAAGGCAGGCGGTAGTCATTTAGGGCATAGTTCTAAACTGTAGGTAAGAGAGCACATACAGGAAGCTGGAAAGGCAAATGCACAATAACAGCTGAAACTGGCACCACTATCAGGGTATGTGAAAATGCTTGTAAAAATATATCTATATACATATATACATCTAGGAAATATATATACACACACATATATGACCGATCTACAAGTCAAAAATTAATAGGCACATGCATTATACTTATAAAGAATAACAAAAAAATATAAAATGTGTACTTACCCTTTTAAATTTTTTCAAGTGTTAATTAGTACCTCAGTGATTGGACAGTTTGTATTGCATCACAAATATAAAATGAGTACGTTTGATTTTATATGTAGTCTGATGAAGCAACTGTTATTGGTTGTGAAAGTGCTTACTTCTCTGCTATCGAAGATTAAAGTTTTTATGCAATTGTACTGCCGTATATAACCAGCATGTTTCTACGTTCACATATCCTGCTTCAACGTGGTTATTTCATCTGGAGTTTGGTTCTTTGCATTTTCAATTCTTTATACAAATCACCTTCTCTTTTTTTTGCAGAAGAAACTGGAACTTAAAATAGAAAGTTGGTGAGTTAAATATTTCGGGGATAATGCGGCATACTAATGTTGTTGTTGTCTTTCGGCTTTTCCCGGTTAGAGGTCGCCTCAGCAGAACTCCGGACTGCGAATGATTGGCAGTAGATTTTCACAAATGCCGAGGTGCCAGCTCGACGTTCAACCTTCAACGAAGGCACGCCCATTTACGCATGTCTTTCGAACACCCACCCAACCGTGGGGAGGACATGCAGACTCCATACAGAAGGCACTCCCCGCACTCCAGCCAAGAATCGAACAAGAGAACCTCTTGCTGTGAGGCAACAACGCTACCGCTGCATAATGCGGCATACTAATATACATTCTAAAAGGAGTTATGGAAGCTTTTGAGATATTATACATGTAGAAATTACTGAGGATGTTATATAATTTCAGCATTCAAAGTTATGCTGCTGATGCCTAAAATATTTTATAATACACTACTTCCCCACAATTTCCATTTCTTTGTGGATTAGAAAGCTCCAAAACACTAAACAGAAGTTTGCATAGAATGGAGGGAGGCCTAATGTAGCACATATGTTGGTTAAGTCCTGTAAGAATGCTGAGTTAGGTATGCCAAACTTGTAGGTATATGGAATTATTTATGCTGTTAAGATTCTAAAGGGGGTGCAAAAACCTCTGAAGTGAAAGTTGAAAGTAAAAAAGATAACTCAGCATTGTATGGAACGTGGTGTAAGGGGTTAAAAAGAAGTTAATTGGTGCTTGAATGTACAACAAGACTTAATATGGAAGGATAATCTACCATTACTATTGCAATGTTTCAGTCTAGTGACAGTTGTACCAAACGTGTTGAATATTTCAATGAAACATCATGATACTGCAGGACTGGATATCATCAGATAATTTTCTAATAAAGAAACATGGGAGTCAAGCAGTTTGTTAGCTACAGAACTGTTAAACTTGACTTGAAAATAATCCAAGTCAGAAAAGTGACAGTTGCTCAACTCCTGTAGGGAGAAGATGGGTTTGACTGCAATGGAAGCAATAGAATTGGAACTTGAGGAATTTAAAAGTTATTAAAAGTGGATGATAATCTGAAAGATGATGGCAGACTTGTTAATGCATGGTATGTGTGGAAAAATATCCCCACTTTATTCCATAAACTGGATGTTAAAAAAGTTTGTCATATTGTTTACATTGACCTGAGCATCAAGCATATCATCATCCTGTGGTATGGCAGTATAGCAGTGTCCAAGGATTGCACACTGGTGCACATTATACTGTACATTCGGTATGTAGGCAGGTGACAAAATGGTGTGTTCCCCAGACTGAAGGTCTTTGATTTTTATAATACCTCCTGAAACCATGGCTAAGGCTCATGGATATGTTATATGTAATAAACTTGTATATGTAGTACATTGGTATTGCAGTTTATTTTCAGAAACTGGAAAAAGCTAAATTTTGGATTCATGTGCTTCTGTGCAATGCAAGCCTTAGGCCAGTTTTAGCCAGTTGCATGCAGTAGGGCCCAGTTTTTCATGCTTGCTGCCTGTTAGCAGTCAGCCTTCCCATGAAATGACCAGCTCATTTATAGCTTTTGGGAAGAGAACGCATTGTAGGGGTCATCATCCAGGCAGCCGTTATTGTTTTCTGTTTAGCCATAACCATTCACTCCTTGCAGCAATCTGATGATCTTGCCAACAATACTGGTGACCCAGTGTTTACTCATTCCTGTGCATGCAGGAATCTTAGCTGCAGGACATTGCCTAGTTAGTGGGATATGCATATACATGGCCCTTAGTGCTGACTGTTCTCTATTATCCAGTGCTTGGTGTCAGCAGTGTGGCATACCAAGTCTCTCTGAGCTTGTTTTTCGAGACAGTTGTGCAGCAGACCAAGCTGTCACCCACTCCCCTGAATTGATGTGGTGGTGGGGGCTGCTCATTGCTACCCCTCATACTAATCATCTCCTTTAACACATGGCTCTTAACCAGTTCCAGATTGCCTGTGCTATAGTCAGGGCTTCATCCGTTTGCACGTTGGAGCTGATGAGGGATGTAACATGTATTACTCTGTCTCTAAAATATTAATATCTTTTTTTTTTGTCAGGATGTAAGCTAATCACATGGTCTGGCTTTCCTGTACTGTGTTGTATTTGAGGTGCTGAAGTCTGTGAGCTGGCAGTACATCCCACATATCCATCTTTAATTACATATACTGAGAACCTCTGTTACAATAGGGTTCAAATGCTTCATCTTAAATTAAGCAATTCCTGAAATGCTTTTTGCATATAAGAACTCTCTGTAGAACTCCCAGACTGGAAGTCAAAAACATTTTGTTGTGTTGACAGCACTTCTATCTCAACCACTAATTCTAGTTTCTAGTTTTGATGTGAACAGTCTTTTTCTAGTTAGCTGCTAGGGAATCAAGAAAAATGGTTAAAAAATGTATGCGTGTGTGTATGTTTTTTGAGGTCAAATGGGAAATTATCCCAAGAGTGATTTCATTTTTCATAACCAATCTGTAAAGGATCTGAGATACTCCAAGTGCAACTAACATTGGGTAAGACCGGGATTCAGGTCGTAGCCTGCTGTAGGTCCCCAACCATGTCCCAAGACTCTCACTCCACATTCCTAACCACCCTGGAAGCTATAAGTTCCAACCCAACACACACATACTAGGTGACTTCAACTACCCCTCCATCAGCTGGGAAAACTACTCATGCACCAATGCACTGGCCCAACGCTTCCTGGAATTCATCATTTCCAGTGCCCTGGACCAGCTCATTCTTACCCCCACCAGAGGAAGCAACATCCATGACCTGGTTATTACTAACATGGGCAACCGTTGCTCTACACCAATAGTCAATTCCTCCCTGGTTAGATCCGACCACAAACTAATCACCATGGAAATCCACATCCCGTGCAAAGGTGTCCACCATGAAAAACTTATCCAAAGCTGACTTTGGACCCCTAAAAACAGAGGTAGCTAACTTCATGGCACCCATGCCAATGGAAAATAGATGCATGGCTGCCGAATCATACACCAGTGCACTGTATGAACACGTACATAAATGCTTGGGAACTAGCCATACCCAACAGAACCAATACGCTCTCCTCCAAAAAAAAAGTAAGCCAATCTGTTGGTCCCCTGCCAATAATAAACTCTGCAACAGAGGGAAGAAAAACTGTTGCAGAAAAAGGTGAAGTCCCAAGACTGGAAAAATTCCCTTATTAGCCTCAACAGAAAGTTGAGATCCCTCGTCAAAACGTCCAAAGTCAGCCATGAAGGCAGAATTGCCGCAGACACTATAAACAACCACAAAGCCTTCTATAGTTGTATCACGAATCTCCATGGCAATACCCAGATTTGCTCTGAGTTACTGCACAATGGTCCCTTCTATACTGAGCCAACAGATATTGCCAACATACTGACTGACAGATTCAGTGCCAACTTAACCCCTCTCTCCCCCCCTAAAGGACCAATCTCAGTACCGGAAGAATGCCAGGCACCCAGCATTACTGCAGCACAGGTTAAAACTGCATTGTCCAAGACCAAGAATATAGCTTCCATGGGACTCGACAATATCCCTGGCTGTGTTCTACATGAATTACAAAGTGAACTGGCACCACATCTCTATGCCCTGTTCACTCACAGCCTCACTTCAGGCTTTGTCCCTACCGAATGGCGCACTGCTACCGTCATCCCTCTCCATAAAAGAAGAGCGACTACAGACCCTGGAAAATATCGCCCCGTAAGCCTAATGAGTCTGCTATGTAAGGCTATGGAACGCATCATCATGGACCTAATTAACAAGGATATAGGGAATCTACAAACTCTAGATCCCACGCAATTTGGTTTTGTGAAAGGTAGATCATGCCAGCTCAACCTGGTTGACTTCTTTGAGTCAGTCACCAGTGCTGTGGATGAAGGTAAGGCAGTTCATACAGCCTACCTCGATCTGTTCAAGGCCTTTGATACCATTCCTCACTCAGGAATTATTGATAAACTCACCAAACTAGGCATCAACCCCTGTATCGATAGGTGGGTTGCAAACTAGCTCACAGAACTCACAGTGTGACAGTAGAGGACTCTAAGTCAGACTGCTGACCAGTCACAAGTTGAAAACCACAGGGATCAGTACTGGGTCCTCTCCTGTTTGGCATCTACTACTCAGAAGTCCAGGCCAAAACAGAGGGGCTCTGGGTGACCAAGCTCACAGACGACTGCAAGCCATTATTAACTCCTCAAGTGATGCAAACATCCTACAGAAAGGCCTCACTGAGACCAGTGACTGGTATCGAAACCATGGCCTTAAGCTTAATGCCAAAAAATGCGTTATCATCCCCTTTGGGAAAAACTCAGTTCCCACTAATTACCACATCGATGGGAGCCCACTGAACACTGAAGACATTATAAGAGATCTGGGGACACAGGTTGACAGCAACCCCTCCTTTGACCACCACATTCCCACTGTGGTCAGAAAGTCCTTCTGTGTGGCACATCTCATTACCAAGGGTTTTTCATCCAGGAAGAAAGAGGTTATCATTTCTCTGTACTCTTCCTTCATTAGACCAATCATAGTGTATAATGCCCCATTTGACATGTCCCTCACTAGACAACTGCAACAGCTGAAGAGGCCACAAAAGTACCTCACGAAGAAAATCCTAGGCCTTAAACACATGTCCTACATGGACAGACTAAAAAAAAAACTCCAGCTATTCTCTGTCTCATATCATCTACTAAGAGGTGATCTGTGCTTAACTTACAAAGCCATGTCTGACCCAGCTCTGTTAGAAATGCTACATGTAAAGAAATCCCAATTCCTCCACACCAGAGCTCAACCTCATTACCACAATCAACAGAACATGCTGCAGGGACAGGCTCATAACCCAGAGACTGGCCATGCTCTGGAATAGAGTTACCATACATGTCAAGCAGAACACCTCACTGGCCCTCTTCAAGAGAAGTCTTGATGAGTGGATGGGAAATAGTTCACCCCGGGGATCACTCCAGTGGCTCTACTTGATTGTGGCACTGGGAACTAACATTGGGTGGCACAATGCCAGGGCACTCCTATGGACTGGGCTTGTAAGGGCTCCAGGGCCATTAGCCTAGTACACACCTATGAACCAGACTTTTTTTCGGTGACTGTTCTGTTCATGAGGCATGCAGACTGCATTAATTAGATGTCCAGAAGGTCTTGATCTAGTGTATTAAAAACCTAGACTATGAAGATGTTCTCCTCCACTTATTTCTTATACCTCACCTCAGGTTAATTTCTTTACTAGCCCCACATATAAATGTATTCTAACATGCTCTTCAGCCCATTATGGTTCCTGCTGTGGAAACGTAGATAAGCAAGTGACATAAAGGTATCAATCCACATTAAGATATGATGATCATAGTATTATTCACTATTGCAGTCATTACTTTTTGGGATATCCTGCCCACAAGCTAGCTTATCCAGCCAGCATGGCTTTCAGAGCAAGGCTTCAGCCAACTCCCTCCCATTTCACATAAGGAGGAGAGCAGTATGAGGGGCATCAAGTCAGTGCCATCTCCACATCTTTCTTGCCATGTATTTGCTAGCTGTGAACAATTTCAGTATTAGGCTGTCAGTTAACCTGCTTCCAAAATACAGGTAATACCACATAGAGGCTTTCCTTGTTTAATTTTGTATTTTCTTGTGTATCTCATGTTTGACAGGGACACCAATTCTGGATCTGTTGTTAAAAAAAATTGCATTGTATGTAAGAAACGGATTCTGCATAGACTTCCACTCCTTTTTGTTTCTTGTGCCTCGGCATGATGTGGATGTGTATCTGCTTTGTACTAATTTCACCCTGAAGGTAGTCAGAAGGAGAACTCATTTTCTTCTAGAGTTCTTAGCTAAAAAGGGGGAAAATGGCTGGTTCCAAGCCACTGTAGCATCAGCCAAGGCCTCGGAGAAATGCATGGGGAGAAACAGCAGACTGAGTATGTCTCACTGGACAGCTCTGTAGTCTTCTTGTGTTCAGTTACCCCAGTCACTCCAGTCACAGCAAGGCGTCTTAGCATTCCTTCATCTTTGTAGTCTGTGATAGCCAAGACCTCTGATGTGACTACTCTGTAAGCTGACTTGATATCAACTTTTCTGAATAGTCTCCTAGACTGAAGACTCTACCTCGTCCTCCAGTTCAGAGGCAGCCTTGGTGATAGAGGCTCACATCTTTGTTACAGCAGGGAAGGGCAGTTTACTCATCGAATTTTTATGAGGAATTTCCCGGGGACTGGATTAAGGTCTCTTTTCCCCACCCACAACTCAAGGCCTCCAGGATAGTTCTGGCTGAAGCAATAAGATACAAAACACTAGACACCAGACTGGGTTCTACCGGTTTTCTTTGGTCTAGGTTGGGCAGTGTCTAGTGCTTTTCAGTGTCACAAGTTTTTCACAACAACATTTTGAACTGGCTTAGGATTTCATTTTCTTTCTGAATTCCAGACAGCTGTGGAAATATCTGAGGGGTCTGGGGCTCCTTCAAAAAGGAGAAGGGAGGAACCTATGATAAAGGACTCTGATACACCTGATTCTGAAGCAGATAAGCTAGCTTGAGAGGGAAATATCCTTTCTTCTGCCCCTTATGAATGTGGCACTGAGGATGCCCTTTCCTCTGTACCTACACCAGAGGCCTTGTCTTTCAAGGAACACACTTCATAAACCCCAGCATAGCTATACATCTCTCATGGGCCTTCCTGAACCTAGCACACTTACTGTGCCTGTCTATATGGATGCCGTGCATGATGTTTTTGCCAGTGCTTCTATGGAGGTGGAATTCCTCCCCTCTGCTCCATGGAAGGCTGACTGCTTTTTACAAGGTTAAGAATTCTTATAAATTCCTGCAAAAGAACTCTAACTTATCCAGCTGTTGTGTCCTTGGATTCCATACGGGGAGAATAGAATACTCAACAGTTTTGGGGAAAAGTTTTTGCCTTAAACTACCATACACATGTGCATACCTTTTAACAATCTGTGGTAGAGATGATGAGGCTATGGCAGAGGAGATGTCAGATAAGGATAATGAAAGAGAAGATTCTTAATTTATGTGATCTCTCTGCTGAGGTTGCCAAATGCTCCAAGAATGTGGCTATGATACTCTGGGTGCATGTATGGTAAGCAGTTACTAGGTATGTGATTTGGAGACATGCCTGATTGAGAACAAGATAATGTAAAGGAGGAGTTCCTTAATGCACCTCTAGATAAGGACTGCTTCTTTGGACCCCATTACTGAAGGTGTTCTCAATAGTCTAGAGCAGAAATGCCAAGACATCTTCAAACCCAAGCACCAAATTCTTCAGGAATTACCAACCTAAATCTTAGTTCTTATATCCTAAGAAGATGAGAATAAATCGGTTAAGGATAAAGGCAAAATTCAGGAATAAAATTGCAAGTAAAACATACGGAGAAGCCTTGGGGCCACCAGGGCCATGACTCCTAAAGCGCACAACCATGACTTAGCTGGGTTGCACCTTCTTTCCCCACCCCAGCCTAACCCTTTTCCTTCTTTTTACCATTCTTCAGAGGGAGACAGAGTGAGGAGGTTATCCTTTTTTGATCCGAACTGGAAAAATATTACTCTGGACCAGTGCGTCTTGAACATTCTACACCAGAGTTTTAAACAATTTCAAAAAGTTCCAAATTGCAGAGAACTTCCCCTGTTCCAAAAGAGAAGCTCAGTCTGGTTCCTTCTGTTCACAGTCAGAAGTTTAGCTTGTTTAAAGATCTGTCTTGAGAATCTGACTCAAAATAACTAGCATGTGGAAGGATGGCATCCTAGATATCACTGTCTGGCATCTCTCAGCAGCTGTATAGGAGACTTACAAAGCCTAGAGTTTAAGGTTTCTGTTATCCATTTTGGAGTTAGATGGCTCTATTGAGACACGTGATGAGCCTGCTGACAGTTCCACTTCTCTCCTTATTCCTACTATTGAGACCCCTCAGGAGGATGAAAGAACACAGGCATGTCACATCCAATGGATCAGAGAGCTGACAAGGACGAGAAGAGATAACCCAGTCTAGTTATTTCTGAAGGACCCAATGGTATATTCTTGCTTGAGAGGATGTCCTGGGTACTCTTACTGAGGGACATCAGTAGTTTTCTCTTTTTCATCTTTTGTCTGCAGACAGCGCTAAAAAGAGAAAGCAGAACAGTTTCCCCTCCTGTTACCTCTGCTTGTTCTGATCCACAATAATAGTGGTTACAGATATTCCCAAGGGCTTTTAAAAGTCCTTATGTCTCTGAAACCCCCACCATTTGTCTCTTTTTATATCCATCAGAAAAGGAAGAGAGATATGCCTCTTTGGGTTCTGGTGTAGAATCATTAACATATTCTTCACATATTCAATCTTCTACTGAGAGTATGAGTCAGAAAATGAAGGCATTCTTGTCTATTGACTCTGCTTTGGAAGAATTGTCTTTTGGTGACACTATTCTGAAATGACGTAACACTTCCACTAGAAAGGAAACAGACTTCAGCCATTCAAAATATGTATTATGTCCCATTAAACTTTGATATCCTTGAACTTTCAGCTATTCCTCCTGTGTTGAATGTTTCATAAGATACTTTGTTGTTTGCACCCCTGGTACCTGAGGTACAGCCACCTGCACCTACAAAATCTGATAGGTTTTAAAAATTGCCAGGTATGCAATCTTTCCTTAGACCCAGCTGTGATTTCAGTGAAATCTGATAAGGATTCTAAGCTCCTACCATCTATTAATGCTCTGTCAAATGATAAAGACAGTAGGTCTACTGATATGTATGGAAATAAACACATCTGCAACTCTCTTTCCATGACATAAACCACCAGAATCGTGACTAGATATTTGTTGATATTTTTGATAACATGACCGTGGTCATTTCTGATATCCCTTACTCTGGCAATAACACTGCCTTACAGCTATGCTCAGTTCATCTACACAAGACATTCAATAATGTGCGGATATGATGCTATCACTGTTTCTTCCATGGCCACATCTACTGAAGCTGTACTAAAATTTTGACTTTGTCTATATTCTTTGCCATATAATGTAAAGGCAGCGTTTTCAGACTATCTTATCTGAAGTCTTCCAAACATTGCAAGACGGGAAGACAATTATGCAAGATTTTATACATCTCTCTTTCTTTCTCCCATACTGAAGTTCTAGAAGAATTACCTCTCCAAAACTGGACTTTTTTATGGAAAAAAGGTCCCAACAAAAAGAGAAGATGTTCACTAAGGAAAACTGATAGGATAAACCTAAGACAGATTTTAATGGATTCTTTGACAAAAGCCCCAGTTTATGACTACCGTCTTCCCTCCACCTCTGCCAAACCCTTACAATAATTTCATTGTTTCAGGAAGGCTTTCACCTTTGGAGAATAACATGGGATACCTGTGTATTGAACTTCATCCAAAATTGGTGCAAATTTGTTTGGGACTTCCCACCTATTCTGTTTGGTGTTTCCAAAGCCAAAAGCACCTTGTACTTCTACTTTTCTTGGAAGTATGCCACCAGGATACCATAGAAACAGTCCCTTCCTACCAAAAAGAACAAGGGGAGGTTATTCTAAGCTGTTCCTCATACCAAAAAAGGTACAATGGAGAGACTATATACTTTTCTAAAAATCCCCAAAATTCAAGATGGCATTACTCTAAAACTTGCATCCTATTATTTTTCCATAGATTTATCTGGTTACCCTGCTTCTGGAGGATGCCTATTATCACATTCTTATCCATCCAAATCACAAAATATTGTTAAGATTTTTGCTTTAGAATTTCAGTTCCCTATTTTGCCTTTAGGTCTTTCTACAAAAGAGTATTCATGAAATGTCTAGCCACTGTGTTAGCATTCTGCAGACTCTGAGCTATTCACATCTGTCCTTTTTAGATCTTTTGGTTCAGACTACTACAGTTAAATAAATAAATAAAAACTTACAGAAACTTAAGTGTCCAACAGACATGCTTCTTCACCTAGGTTTTCCTCTACAACTGAAGAAATCAACCATACAACATTCTCAAAACCAAGTTTTTTGTGGGTGTCAGATGGATACATCTCACACCATGATTTTTCTTCCTGAGGGAAAAAAATCCAGTTTATGACTTTTTGCTTCCTATACCTCATAAATATAGAAATGATCACTACAAGAGAGATTTTGAGAGCCCTGGGGTTCATGGAGTCAACAGTACAGATGATTCCCTTTGCCAGATTCTATTGGTAGCTCAACCAGATAGCAGTCTCAAGTCTCTGCTACCCTTCAGAAGGCTTCTACGGATGCTTCCAGCCTTGCTTGGAGAGTTTTTTTCAGTGAGCATAAAATCCAAGGAGTCTGTTCCAGGCAAGACAAGCACATAAATATCAAATAAATGAAAGCTTGGTTTTTGCTCTGCAGACTGTTCACCTTTTCTGGTCTCCAGGAACCTTGCAAAATCTGACAGTATAACAGGCATATGTGGAACATCAACAGACATGAGGAAGCAAAGTCCTACCATCTCTGTTAAGGTAGCTATAATGGCTTGGGATGTAGCAATTCACCACAATCTGTTTCATCATGCAACTTGGATCCCATTAGAGATGAACTCAGTGGCAGAATACACGAGCAGATCCAAAGCAGACCTTCACAGAAGGATGCTGGACAGCGAGGTCTTTCTACTAATTGTTCACCACTGGGTGCTCCCCATATTTTTGCTTTCACTCTGAACAGATAGGTCAGATTGTTCTGCTTCAGAGTTGCATGCAGGGAAACATGGGAGAGCATCAGTCTCACTGAAAGGGAAATTTCTTTCTGCCTTCTTTCCCTTTCCCCCATTCCAAAAGTTCTTCTTAATATATACTCCCTTTTGGCCTGACAACATTTGTTCTCCCTTTTTCTTCTGGACAGGGGAAGATAACACAAGCTACCCCATATGCTGGACCTTCTTACACAGCAAAAAGACTCAGTCATTCATCAAAACAGTTTGGATGATAGGATTCAAATTCCCTTCTGTTACCTTTTTTCTAAGGACATGTTACAGATAATAAAGGAGGCAACTTCCTGCAAGGAAGTCTTATATTTGCATGTGGAAAATTATCTGATGGTATGAGAGAGGACAGGAACCTTATCAATCTCCTCTATTAAGGGCCATTTATCAACCATCTCTGCATGTTTGGACTATGGATCCCAAACTTTCTTCACTTTGAGTTCAAACAGTTCCTAAAGGTATCCTTCATATCACGCCTCCAAGAAAACTCATTCTTCTTCTTTGAGACCTAAACTGCATATTGGAAAAATTAACCCTTCCCCCTTTTGAACCATTCTCTTCATTTTTTAAAGGTTCTGACAGTTTTGTTAATGGCTTTGATATCTGCTAAAAGAATCCACCCATCCATCCTCAACCTTTTTTCCATTTTGTACATGGGTTCGGGGTGTCCCTTTTAATAGTGACAATCCTCTTGAGCCAATGTTTACACCATTGGGTGGCTAGAGTTAGAAGCTCTTGTGTTCTCTACCCTTTCTGATTTTTTATAAGGACTGAGTTTACCCATAAGACTAATCCTTCTCGTATACCTAAGTAGTATATGTAATGACATTAAACAAGTCCGTTTTTACATTCTTTTCACCTTATTCTGTAGGTTAGGAAAAAAATCATCATTCGGTTTTAGACAGAAAAAGCTCATCAGAAAATCTGACTGACTGTTGGTTTCCTTTGAAGAAAAAAAAAAAAAGATTGGTTCCATTTTATCAAGGCAAACCATCCCCAGGTAGATTTCAGTTGCTATGTGATATTGTTGCACTTTAAATCCCTCCAAGGCCAGGTCAAAGCTCATTCTACTAGAGCGGTTGAATCTTCTGGGGACATTTTCAGTTGTCTAGATTAAAGATCTATTCTGGAAGCAGCCACTTTGTCATCCATTCTCATCTTTCCTAAGCATTACAAGCTTTTTTCTCCAGGACCCTGCTGAAAATGGGCTTTGCCCAGTCAGACATTCCTGGTCAACAAAGACAAAACAGATGCTTTTTTCTAGAGCTAGAATTGGTTTTGTAGATTCAGTCTTCAAGGTATACTGGCTTCAGCCCTGTACCTCTGACCACTTCTTAATCAATATGAAAACTCTCTGAATCTTACCTTTAGAAATCAGTACTGCAAGGTGGACACTATAGAATTTTGTAAGAGCATACCATTAACAGTAGATGTCTGAACTGATCACTTTTGCAGTATATGCACCCTCCTTTCCCCCTTCTATATTTCATTCTTTTATCGTTCTGTTAGTGAGATGGATCTATACTTTTATCTCCCTCTCTATCCTTGTGTACCTGAGTTCTTTTTCCTTGGACCTTTAGCCTCAGATACATCTTTCTGTGGAAAGAAGGCTCTTAAGAACTTTGCCCAATACTTTTCTTAGTATCAAGGCATAGTCTCGTGCAAGGGTTGTAGGTTGGACATATTACATGAGAGGAAGGAGCCCAAACTTTTGCAAATTGCCCAGATGCATGTTATCTTTTACAGGATAAAAAAACAGAAACTAGTGGTCTTAAAAGTTCATTGATGAGCTCAATCACAATAATTTCCAAAAATCATGATACCCAGGTAGTGTTCCAAAGCAGCAAGCCTTTGTCCGTCACAGACAAGTGATCCTCAGTAAGGATAGGTTTCACGATTTTTGGAAATTTTATCTGAGCTCAACAATGAAGTTTTAAGACCACAAGTTTCTCCGTTTATTTTTTTCCTCAGCACTCATGGTGGTGAGGTTGGAACTAGACAGATTCCTGTGCTTGTTCATTTTTTATCTGTAGCAGGATACTTCTCATTAGTAAGCAATACTGCAACAGTAATCTATTTGGACATCTGCTGTTATGGTAAGTTCTTGCACAGCCGCACCTTCTCTCTTTCTTACACTGCCTGTCATGGGATCAGTGGAAAGTGCTTTCTTACTAGTGGATCTTCTCACACAAAAGAAAGGGTGTCTTCTGCACCCCAGCATAGACACTGTATGGCTGACAGTTTGAATAGTTTTGCAGTAATCCCAGCTAGGTACATGTTTTCTGAAGAGGTGTTAAACTTTATGAAAGAGGCCAGAAAACCAATTACTATGAAATTATGCCTAGTAAAGTGAAAAAGTTTCTCCCTCCTGTGCACAAAGGCACTAATAAGGCATAAGTGACTGTGGCCCTGGATTTACCTATCAGCCCTTACAAAACTGGCTTTTTATGCATCTTTAATAGTTTATGCTTTTTCTGCCTGCTATGCCCCCTCTTTTTACTGGAACCCTTCGGTTAAACAATTCCTAAAAGGGATTCGACATCTAAGGTCACTCCAACTTGAAATCTTTACATCAGATGAATGAACCTTAGATACTAGGTACTAGCTGCTTCTGCAGTTTTTCTCTTGGAAGACACTGTTCTTAATGGTTGTTTCATCAGCTAGATTGATCTCAGAAGTACAAGTATTGATGTCAAGGGAACCCTTTCTAGTTTTACATCAGGAAGGATGCCCTTGTCATGAATCCTGCTTTTACGACTAAAGATGACTTAGAGTTGCCTCTCAATTTAACCATTTATCTGTGTTCTCTCCTGTACCTCAAAGTGCAAAAGTGAGAGAGACCTCCATTCCTTGGATGTGCATAGACAGCTGAGATTTTTACTTACACAGAATCAGAGTTCAGAAAAACAGACTAGCTAAGGCCAGCTTTGTGATAGAGGGATAAAGCCCTGACTTTGGTACAAGTGACCCAAGTTCAACTAGTGCCCTGAGGGCTTGTAGGTTCTGGCTTGCCTCATCATCACAAACATGGGGACAAAATGCTCCACACTGGAAGTATATCCCTCTTTGGTGAGATCAGATCATAAACTAATCTCACTAGAAATCCACATCCCGCCCCCACCCCAAACAAAAAAGACCACAGTGAAGAACTTCTCTAAAGCAAACTTCACACTACTCAAGACAGGTGTGGTATCCTTCAAGGCCCCGAGTCAATGGAAACCACAACCCAAGCTGCGGAAGCCCTTACAAATGCCTTCTATGAACACCTTCAGGACTGCATGGATCAGGCAATCCCAAATAAAACCAAGACTCTTTCCACCAAGGGCAAACGTCCAGTCTGGTGGACCCCAGCCATAAACAAACTTTACAATAAGAGGAGAAAGCTATTACATGATAGAGCAAAATCCCAAAAAGGGAAGGCATCTTTGATCAGTACTAGCAAGAAACTACGATCCCTCATAAAATCATCAAAGGCCAACTTTGAGAAAAAAATTGCCATAGATTCAAAAGACAATCATAAGGCCTTCTTCAGCTATGTCAGAAACCTGGGTGGAAACTCCCAGATATGCTCAGAATTAGTCCAAAATGATACAAAAATCACTGAGCCCACAGACATTGCCAACATACTGGCAGACAGGTTCAGTGCAAACTTCACCCCCCTCTCCCCCCCCAAAAGGAGAGATAACTATCCCAACAAGAGTGTAAGCCTCCCAGACATCTCAAATGCGCAGGTGAAAGCTGCTCTCTCTAAAGCTAAAAACACAGCATCAATGGAACCCGATGGTGTCCCCGGCTGTGTGCTACATGAACTCAATGAAGAACTAAACCCACACATAAGGCAGCTATTTAATCTTAGCCTTACCACAGGATATGTGCCCAAGGAGTGGCGTACGGCAACTGTAGTCCCACTCCACAAAGGTGGTGCCTCTACGGACCCTGGTAATTACCGCCCCATAAGCTTAACAAGCCTGGTCTGCAAAGCTATGGAGAGGATCATAATGGAACTCATAAACAAGGACATAGGGGACTTGCAGACCTTGGACCCAACCCAGTTTGGCTTTGTCAAGGGCAGATCTTGCCTTTTGAACCTGGTCGACTTCTTCGAAACAGTTACCAAGGCCATTGATGAGCGAAAGGCAGTCCATACAGCCTACCTTGACCTTGCAAAAGCTTTCGACACAATACCCCACTCGGGTATCATAGAGAAACTTATCAGCTTAAATGTAAACCCATATGTCACAAGATGGGTTGCAAACTGGCTAAAGGACAGAACCCACAGGGTTAGAGTTGCTGGAGCCATGTCAGACTCCAAGCCGGTTACAAGTGGTGTCCCACAGGGCTCAGTCCTTGGCCCCTATTGTTCGGCATCTACTTCTCAGAAGTACAGGCAAACATAGGAGGACTATGGCTGACAAAGTTTGCGGATGACTGCAAACTGGGTGCCATAGTGGATAGTACATCGGACACAGACATCCTTCAGAGGGGTCTCACGGAAACTGATAGCTGGTGCCAGAGCCATGGCCTGAAGTTAAACGCAAAAAAGTGTATAGTCATACCCTTCGGGAAAAACAAGGTAGCCCCAAGCTACCATATAGGTGGCAACCCACTAAGCACAGAAGAGGTTATCAGGGACCTGGGTACCCAGGTTGACAGTGGCCTCTCGTTTGACACTCACGTTGCTAAAGTGGTTCGAAAGACCTTCTACATTGCCCATCTGATCATGAAGGGATTCACATCCAGATCAAGTGAGGTCATTGTTCCCTGTACTCTTCACTTATCAGACCAATGATCGAGTACAATGCCCCATTCGGGATGTATCTCACCCGACACCTGCAGCACTTGGAGAGACCCCAAAAGTTCCTCACCAAAAGGATAAAGGGACTCCAAAACCTGTCATATACTGCCAGACTGAAGAAACTCCAACTCTATTCAGTTGCATACCGTCTGCTCAGAGGTGACCTGTGCCTGACATACAAGGCCATGACCAACCCGGAATTAATGGACATGCTCCACCTCAAAAAATCCAAATCCACCAGAACCACTAGAGCAAGTGACTTAAACCTTAGCACGGATATAAATAGGACGTGCTGGAGGGATAGATTTATCACCCAGAGACTCCCCATGCTGTGGAATAAAATCCCGGTCCATGTGAGGCAGAGTACCTCGCTGGCTCTGTTCAAGAGAAATTTTGACCGGTGGATGGGAGATCGTAGGTTTACCCCGGGAATCATCTCTGTGTCACTGCTGGATAGAGGCACAACAAACTAATGGGCACATTATTTCTAACATAAGGGGTGGCGTAAACCACATAACTTTGGGCTAGGCTTATAAATGCCTTAGGGCAGATAGCCTAGTATAAACCTATGAACCTATTTGTGACACCTACTGGAAGCAGTAGGTGTTGCACCCAGTGGTGTCTGAACCTGCAGAGCCTGTGCTGTCTGTGTACATTCACACTGTAAGCCAAGGGAGTGACTTAGCATGCAGAGGCACACCACTTCTCAGACGACAGCTGTCCTGGACAGTTACTGGAGGGAATACTGCCAGAGGAAAAGGGTTGGCCACTGTGCATTGCCAGCAATCTTCCCCACTGCCTACCAACTGACTCTTCCCATGGAATGGAGGACCAATTGGGATTACTATGCAGGAAAATGAATGGACTGTGTAGGATTCATGCCTTTCTCAAAATTACCATCTTCCACCCCCATGAATAGTCCACATGAGTATAGGTAGAAAAGTGAGGTCCTGCAGGGAGTTTAAAAAAAAGTCAGGTCAGCTAATTGCATGTCATATTTCTTGTTGCAACTGCTCATGGAAAACTGTTCCTAGTCATGTCATGCTCATTTTGTTAGAGACACTGCAGCCACTTCAGCATTCCTCAGTCTGTCCTAGAAATAGCCACCTGGTTCTTAGTGCATGCATTCTGAAACTAGAGGTTGTCTCTTGAGCTAGGGCAGCTAGCACTGCTTTACTGCATGGCTTACATTCCTAACCAGTTCTCATCTTATACTCTGAATCTTCCTGAGAAGTAATGACTGCAACAGTGAGTAGTACAATGAATGTGGAACAGTTGTGTTAGAAGATGTTGAGTACATTCAGTGTTGCAATCCAGGTTTACTGCTGTGTCCCTTTTCTTTTTTCTTCTTGGCATGTTGAGTTTTTAGGGCTTTCTGTCTAATCCTTTTTTCACGTTCCCTCTCTTCTGCCTGCATGACCCCCTGTCTGTCTTTATCTTGCTATACTTACCAGAGAAAGATTGGGGACCTCTGGAGTGATCTTGTGGCACAGGGGACTGTCCCATCCTCCTTTCACCTGGTTTTGCCATGGCATTAAAGATCCAAAGATGTTGTCACCTGATGCCGCTTTCATACTACCAATGTCCTTATGTGGCAGTGCAAGGGGGATGGTCAAAGTCTTGTGGGGAATGTGCATCTCTTGAAGCTAGGACAGCTGTTCGAGCTCACTGATCGCAGGATATCTTAAGAATCAATGACTTCAGCAGTGAATGCGTTTAGCATCTATGTTTATATGTTCCTAACACTATTGTACTTTCCCAGAAACTTTCTCGTACAGTGTAATTATTCATTTCCTTAACTGGTATCTGTGAACAGTTCAGCAAGGCAGAGGGATGAGGCAACTACAAATGTTTGAACATAGTGCAGTCATTAGCAAGAATTTTCTTCTGCTATGTATTTTCCTTATTCTCTGCTCAAACAACTTTGTGGAATCTGTTTATAAAGGTAAGGAAGTAGCCAGTACAAAAAGTGTAGGACCACAGATTTTGAGCTTAGACTCCAGTTTATACTGATCATTTCTTGCAGATATGTCTTTTGCTATTTTCAAAGTCAGCATTACAGCCGATAGAATGTTGCCATTTCAGTCACTCAGTCTGCCTTTTAACTGCTTTGATATGTTACAGCTGAGGGATCCAAGTTGCCAAATAGGAGGAGTAACCCCTAATTACCAAAACGTTAGTTGCTACTGATGAGTAATAATTGCTTATCTTTTGGCAGAAACCTTCATCCAACTTCCTTGGCCAGCATTTTAGTTTGAAGGGCTGAATCAATACACGGTATTTAATGTGATGCATGGCCCTCTTCAAGTTTTGGTCAATCGTCTGTCTATCTCATTCAGTTATGTATTTCTTTTGGGGGTGGGATAAGGTTTGTATATTATTATTTGCTAGGACATACATTTTAGTGACATCCAACAGGACATTTGAAAACAGTTAATTTAAAAGCCAGAGTTGAGATCATCTCATTTTTGATTCAAGTTCGTGATTAGAAAGTAGTCCACCCACAGTCTACAAAAGGCATGTGTTGTGCAGACCTTTTTGTGTGTGGTACTAGTGCAACTGTTTAATCTTCTTTAAAAGTACTGCTTCTGCTCTTACATTAGTTGTATAACATATGGGAATGCCCATCTTCGAAAGTATGAAATGTGTATATTGAGGCTTGCACCATGCTACTCAATCACGCTACTTTTTCTAGCTTTTGTCTGTGTAAATAGTTTTCAGATATCTTCAGTAGGATAACAAGTAGTTTGTCCACTACTTAGCACTGGGGATGATGTATGTAGATTACATAAATAAAACAGCTTACATATAGGATAACTTTGAGTATCTGAATGAAATAAACGAGTACAAGTAAATATGCAAAAAGTAACTGGAAAAAGTGATGAGTGCTTGTTATAATATTAATTATCTAGTTGAATATTGAAAGTGAGAGTTCTAATATGCTTGTTGTGTCTTAAAGCACACATTTTGGAAGTACACCAGAGATTAGGTAACGTGGAATTGCAGTTATGTTTTTGAATTATTTTGGCAGGTAACATAGGAGCTTAGTTTATGAATCTTTTCAGATTTATAGCCAAGGCTGTAGGTCATGAACTGCTGCTTTGTAATCCAGTTTACAGAATCATTGGTTCATTGCTTTATCTGACTCTATCCATCCACAATCCCTTTATCCCAGTTTTGCACATGAGGTCAGGATGTCACTTCAACAGTGACAATCATCTAGAACCAAAATTTACACCGCCAGGTGGCTAGGACTGCCACAATAGTTCATCCACACCACACACTCATACCTATGGCCAATTTATAGTGTCCAGTCCACCTACTGCATGTCTTTGGAATGTGGAAAGAAATCGGAGCACCCGGAAGAAACCCACATGAGCAGATGGAGGACATGCAGACTCCGCACAGAAGGTACCCCAGCCGAGAATCAAACCACTGGGGTATTTAACCTAGTAATCACGTATGAATCTATGAATACTTACTTTACAGTGGGGAAGCTGGGAGGGGGGGGTTGGATTCATTTGGGTAAGGGAATGGAGAAGGAATACAGTCTTAGTATATCATCAGTTCTGTAGCAAGTAAATGTCATTCTCAAATGAAGCACATGGTTGTGTCCCTAGGCTTTACAGAGGAGGAAGAGTAGGGGAGGGATGATCATTGTTTCAAAGCTTAAAACGTAAAAGAACAGTGCTTGAAGGCAACATACTATGGAGTGTGAAGTAAGAGTTAGTTTCAGAAGTGCTGACATCCCACTTCCACTGTGGATGACAGAAGACTACTGTACAGTTCTGGAGATCATACAAATGAAGGAAAATTGGGACTGTTTGAAAGAATGCAACAGAGAATTACCAGAGTGTTAACAAGAATGAAGGTGCCATGTTATGGATATAAAGGGAGACTCTGATAGCAGAGATGCTTCTGTAGAAGTAAGAGAAGAAAGAGGAGTATGATGTTGAATAAGCTACTTTGTTAGGGAGCAAGTGGAAAGGTTAAGGCTGATGGACAGAATAGACAGGAGATATTGGTGGCACCTTGAAGTGGACATGGTTCAAACCAAAAACAAATGTTCGCTACTACACACAGTGGATTGTAGGGCAGTGCAGTGCATTGTTTAAGCACGTGGTACAGTTTAAGCAAAGGAGTTCAAAGCTGCTTGGAACCAGACAGTGAAAGTCTAGGGAAATGATGACAGAAGAATAAGTGTGCACGTCCTGTCTGCATTTGGACAGATTCCACTGGCTAAGTGTCTCCTTCATCAGTACCTTCCTGTGTGCAAAAACAGCTTACTTATTTGATGAGTAATAAATGCAGCCTGCTGCCTGTAGCATGTGTTTTCAATCCACATGCTTGGCTGTATCACTTTAAAGGAGACAAGTGTACAGGAATAAGAACTTATGTCATTTTGAAGGGTCTGAAATGTCAGTGACTGTAAAATCAGCTTAGTGTATTGCTGGCAAGTACTGTAGAATGTTAATGAACTGCAGCACAAATTACAGATTTGCATGTATGGTTGCTTCTTTTCCCCGGGCTTTGCTGTTTTCTCCACTGCTGTGCGATCTCAAAGTTGGTATATTTAAGTTTGGGGGGTGTGCGGGGCATAGCCTCCCACTTAATTTTGACTGTGTACTCTTATTTTTTTTTTTTTTATCAGCGAATTGTTTTCCCCCGGGGTCCATTCCTTCACATTTTTCAGCTTTCGGACATTGAGATTTGATATATCAGTGTTCTCTGATGTGATATAGACCCGATGAAGGTCACCCTGTGAAAGGTTACCCGGAGGCTTCATTTATGTCATCTCTGGCCATATCTCATGAGACAGAGAAAGGATTACTATCTGAGTTTGGAGTGGTGGGACCTTCCTGGGTCACCCAGTAGAAATTGTGGCAGCTGTTGAAGGACTAAGAAGGATTGGTGGATTTATGCCTGCATTTGTATCTTGGAGTGTCTCCTAGTATGGCTAAGTGAGTAGTGCCACTGGTCATCTCTATCCATTGGGCCACCAGAAACTGTGTCCTCCCATGCCAGCCATGGTGGTGATTGATATTTTTATGCGGTTTCCATCTGGGTAGGTCCGGCAAACCCTCCTAACCATCCCCATCATTCTGTTTTCTATCCTTTTGAGTCGCTTCCTTTCTCCCCCACGACAAGCTATCTGCTCTTTTTCAGTCTCTCTCTCTAATGTTGCCCATTTTGTGTCTTCCTACCTTCTGTCTCAGTCTTTGCATTGTTTCCATGCCCACTACTACTGTCTTAAAAGTCAACCTACCTGCACTTTCCCATTGCTGCCTTCCCCCTCATTCTTCTTAAAAAGGAGTGCCTATACCTGCAAAAGAGTACCCTTTTTCTCCCCCACACGTCTTACCTTTGCATTGTTGTGTGTGTGTGCCTTTGCTTGATGTTCCCATTTCTTTCTGTACCCATCTCCTCCTTTCCACTCCAGTTATATGATCAAATGACTTTGTATTTTGTTGTGGTGCCCTTGTATGGGTTGTCTACAGTCTCATTTCAAAGCTGTGGTGTCCATTGATGTGTGTGAGAGCGCGCACACACACACACACACACAATGCATGCCACCTGTCTAATGTTCTCCTTTTGCTCAGTTGATAGCTCACATTGCTTTTGTTCCAGCATCATGGTTATATTAGTGTGGGTGTGAAGTTTCATTATACAGCACTATCACCAGCACGACCACTATGTGCCATTTTTCAGACATGCCTAAACCCTTTTAAGTCACATTATGCTATTTGTCACTTTGTGATTTTTGTTATGCTTTTTTTCTGAATCTCCCCTGCATGTTTACATATTTTGTTCTTTCAAATGTTTGGAAGTGAGAGTTTTTTTTCTGTTTCTTTCTCCTCTTCATTGTTTTCATTCTCACATTTGTATATACAAAAAATAAATGGTAACAAATATTTTTTTAACAGAATCTAAACAAATATTCACTATTTTCTCATTTATGATTCTTTAGTATCAAAAATATTCAAAGCTTAGTTTTTTAATGGAATTTAGGAGTGTTTTGAAAAGGTTAGATCAACTGCAAATAATGGTTGGGCTAGGAATTTATAAATTAGTGTAGGGATATTTATGTTAATATATGCACCTTTTCTTTTAGTAGTCTTTACGGAAAACAAGTGCCTATTTTTGCAGTTAGATTTATGGAATATGTTCAGGTTAGTTACATATTTTGCAAAGAAAGGAGTACATTAGGATAATTTCAGCAAGGGTATCATGGTGACAATACGATGTGCAATCAGTATATAATGTTCTGAAGAGTGCTTATAACAGCAGGTAGATTTTCTAAGGGTTTGGAAATAGAAAATAGTGTAATAGGTTTTGGTTTTAAGAACAATACTGTTTTAGTTAATACCCCATTTGAAAAATAAAAGACTGGGATTAATAATTTCATGAAAGATTGTCTGTTATACCTAGGATATTCTAGTCATTTAGTGACATCAAATGAGTGTTAACCACTGAATATCAAAATTATTTACATTAGGAAATATGTATTGGATACTGGGATACTGGGGCTTAAAGCTAAATTTGCAAAATAATTAGATATTTAATAAATAATTTAAAGGAGAATCTGATTTTTTTTTTTTGGGGGGGGGGTTGATTTTAACTATAAATTGGATAAATCAGATGCAAGTACAAGGAAATTACCCAGAGTTTTGGCTTTGGCATAAGCTTTAAAAACTTGGTAAATTAATTAAAATTGAAGGATTTAAATGATTTAAAGTGACAGAATCTCTTTGGTTTAAACATTGTCCATATGGTTTTTAAAACCTAACTTGCATAAACAGATTTTGTTTTGAAAGAATTATGCTGTAAAATTGATTCCTTTAGAGTGACACTGCTGTCCAGTGTGAGACCTTAATGTTCTTAGTTTTAGTTCAAACTGTATTTATAAAAATATCTATAAAAAAAACAGAATCCTTTTATATCTGGCAAATTAGTTTGATTGTGAGATGAGTTCAGAAATAGAAAACTTATGTTTCAAGGCCAGTAGAAATATTTTTTTAATGTAGTATGGGGATAACTCAAATCATATATTTATGGTGGAACATGTCTCAGTGTGAAAATAATTTAAAAGACTGAGATGGAGACCTGAATGACGAAAATTAAAAGTTCAAAAAAGGGTTACCTGTGGGTATGGTGAAAGCAGTAAATAAGCAAGATAAGCAGATCCTTAACAATAATGTAGTTGCTGTCCCCAAAATAGCTAAATTCACATTCTGTCACTCAAAATATTTGTATATACTAGGGACAACATCTAAACTGATAAGTAGGAAGTAATTACATTAATTGAGCTCAATCCAGGAAGTAATTTAGTTACAGATATTGAATCTGTTTTGCTAGATTTTAAGGAACATTAGGAATCATTGAATAAAGAAAACATGGCAGAAATGAATGAGATACTAATGCAGTCTTTTCTTAAAAACACTGTAAATATCAAGATGACTGACTGTCAAACAAATGCAATTTATAGAAATCATATAAAAAAGTAAAATAAAGCACTAGGATTTGATGGTCTGATACTAAAAATCTTGAAATTATTTCTAAAGAATGGTGTTCAGCAGTCTTCTTAAATGTACAAGGGGAATGTATTGTTCCTATTTCATCCTTCTTGCCAGTCTGACTGTTCAGACCAGAGACAACTTTAAGATCAGATTTGGTCATTTTACCAGTGGTATCTGCCTCAAGCACCTGAACGTTGCCCTCCCATAATTCCATGCATCTTACATAACCTCAGATCTCATTTGCTGCCATTGGAAATGGAACAATCGTACGTGTAATGCCTGACATGCGCAGTATGTATGTCGATGTTACAAGTTTCTTTATTTTAAAAGTTTGATGTTATACATGCGCTGCTGTAGTCTTGATGTTATGAATTTCAATGTTTTTGATAATACGATGTATATAACAGAGCAAAAAAAAAATCGTCTTGCTTATTTCACTGACAACTCTTTTGACCAGTATTGTGCTAGTGGCTTTCCGTTTTTCTGTAGATCTAGCTTTGAGAATGGATAAAAGTTTTAAAATATGTACATAAAATCTTACTCCAGGAACCAGAATCCAAGTGAGCCTTGTCTCATTTGTTTGAGGCCAGACCATTTTGATGTTCACTGATAGATTTGTTAGGGTTCAGATCCAGAGCCCTTGCTGATCGGTACAACAAACTAATAATAAAAGGCCTTCTGCCACTAGACGCTCAGAAGTAGAATAAGAAAAAGGAAAAAGACAGGGAAAATGACAAAGGCAAAGATAGGGATTTGAGGAAAAGGAAGGGTCAGGATTCTCGATCCCATCCTAAAAGCTAAAAACTGAGATAGGAGGGAATGTAGTGGAACAGATTAACAGCTTCAGGTATTTTGGGCAGTAGCTCTCAACATCTTTTCTTAAGAATTCTGGACAAAGCCAACAGCAGTGGGAGGACAAAGACACAAAATCAGGGACAAATTTTAAATATAATCCTAATTCACTTAAAAGGGTAAGAGAGCGTGAGATTTTCCATCAGCTTGTATTTTCTGAAGAGTAAGATGTAGAGAACTGTAACATCTGGCTTTTATGATTATCTGTAATCCTCAGTGATTTACCAGAAAACTATTAAACTTTTTTTGAGACACAAAGCAAAAATCTGAGGCAAATCAGTAACATCTGAGAATTATGATCTGGGAGGGGTGACTGGAGAGAGAGTCTGAATGAAAAGATCATAGCTTGAATCTAAGAATCCTGAATCTGAGATGCTGCAGCAAATGGCATAGAGAGACAGTGGGTAATGTGTGACAGAAAAATGTCTAAGAAGCTGAAACATACAATGTATAAAGCAGTAGTGTGACCAGTGCTTCTGTATGGCACAGAAACCTGGGTAGTGAAGGCAGAGCAGGTAAGAAAGCTTGAAGTGATAGAGATGATGTGCCTGAGTTGGCTGGTAGGATGCACTCTGTGGGACAGGTGAAGAAATTAAGACATCAAAACAGAAGCCAAAGTAACCCCAGTTGCAGAGACGATCAAGGAGAACAGATTGCGGTGGTTTGGGCAGATGTGCATAAAACCAGAATACTACATGGAAGAGACAGGAAGGAAGGCAAGAGCAAACTTGGACGTTGAGGCAAGAGATGGTTAGATTGCATGGGAAGATGACTTGTGACAGTCATATCTGTTGAAGAAGGTAGGAGAGTGAGATTGAATCATGTAAGGGAAAGTGGATGGCTGTTGCTGCTGAAGGGTAGTGCCAGTTTTAAGCAAAAATTCTTAACATTTATAATATTCTTTGGCTGCCACAAAGTCCTCTCCTCTTTTGGTGAGTCTACTGGATTCAGTTTACTCTCTACCAGGCCAATACTGACCCCATGTCTGGAGCTTGTCATACTGCTGCCAGTGGTGCATTTTGTGTTTGTAGCCTAACTGCTACATCCCTCATGTGCATCCATAATGTCCAGGTGTAGACATGCAGTGGAGGCATGCTGTAGTATCGTGTCTCCTGTGGCGTCATCAGACAATGCTCCTGCCTTCCTTGGACATTGCCTTCCCTCCTATGTGTCTCCAAGCTTTACTGGAAATCGGTTGTGAGGTATGCACTAGTGTAGTACCTTCCCCATGATGAGCATGCACATCCTGCAGTGCCCACACCTCACACTTACAGGTTCATAAGTAAGTACTAGGCTAGCTGCCCTTGCAGACCATTTTAAGGCTAGCAAATCTCCCTATTTGTGCTCAAAAATAACCTATCCCATTTGGTTAAAGATTGGCCTTACCCATCCCGTGGTTGAAAATTATATATTACCCCTTAAGAGAATAACTTTGATAATAGCATAGATAATTTCAGGGGATCCATGCATGGGATAAAGCATTTAGGAGATGCATCTGTCAATTAGTAGTACAGGGGGCAGTTCTGAGGTAAATTTTCTGTTTCCCATTCATAGATCAAAGTTGCATTTGAAAATGGGCAGGGATGAACTTTGTTTTATGTGGATGGCTAGTCTGTTCCACAGCAAGTAAATCAGTAGAAGAGACAATGAGATCCAAAATGCACTTCAATATAAGTACATGGAAAGGTAAATAATTCAAGATATCAACAGCAGTGTAGAAAGGGTGGAGCTTAAGCTCAATTTACAGTAGTGATGGGCAGCTTAAAAATCACCAGGTTTAAAAATCAGATCAACAAAGAGGAAGGCATTTGGGAAAACTAGCAGATAATCACCAGCAGTGCTTTTAGGTTATGCAGTCTTGAAACCTTTTCAGAAAAAAAGACGAAGATACAGAAATCCACTGTGTATTTAAGTATCACTCAAGGAACAATTTAACCAATGAAAAAACACGTGAAATGTGCAGCTAAATAATTTAGGTGTCTATCTCTCACATAGAACAAAAACACAAGGCCAAACAGATTTCTTAAAACAGAAAACAAAATGGAGCAGGTTAAACAGAAAGCAGCTCTATCACTCACCCAGCCATGGGTGCCCGCAGGTAGGTGCAAGGGGATGCACTTGCACCCCCCTGGATCCGGCTGGCTGAGAATTTAATTTTATTTTAATTAAAAAAAACAACTTTTTTTTTTTTTTTTAAAGGGTGTTCCTCTTTAAGAACACCCTTTGCATCCCATCCAGTCGCACAGATGCAACAGGTGTTTGCGCCCTGTTTTCATCTTCTCTGTTTGTGTGACCGATGGTTTACGGCTTTGTCTTTCGTGCCTACCGGGAATTTGAATTCCAGAGGATGTATGGACTGCGGCCATGCTGGACGAATGTAGAAGTGAGAGGTAGGTGTGTGCGTGTTTGTGTTTTAGTGTTTAAGAGATATGCATGTGTGTAAGAAATAGTAGGAATCTGTGGATGTAAGAAGTAGGTAGGGTGGTGTGTATGTAAGAAGTAGGCGTGTGCGTTTGTAAGTGGAGAGTGGTTGGTAGAATTTTATCAGATTTGCTCCCTCCCCTTCTGTAGCTACCTCAGTCAATATATTGTATGATTTTACAAGGGAAGTCTCCAAAAAGCCATTTTTGGTTATTTTGTGGAACATTACCAAAGGCAAACAGATAATGAAGAAATCCCAGAAAGCCAGATTCGCTAACAGTGAATTGGATATGCTCCTCATATAGTAGCTGTGGCAAACGATGCACATAATTGAGATGTTTTCCAAAATCCCAACAAAAAAGATAACCACTATCAGACATATGATGGCATAAGCTCCATAAGAATCCTCAGTCAGGGGATAGAAAGGATTCTTGTGCTGGAGTCTCCTACTGCTGTTTACAGAGCTAAATCCTGGAGTAACATCCACATTAATGTCAGATAATGTTTGCAGCCCAGGTCTTTTGGTGTGATAAATGTTTAAATAATCAACAGAAGCAGTAAGAGGTAATGGACGTGGAACGGCTCCCCACACAGTAGCCTCTGACTCTGCAGACTCATTCAATCCTCTGTTTGTCAAATGATTATGCCAGCCCTGGGCTTTTCCTGCATACTAATGCAAAACTTGTTGTTCTAGCCACTTTCTAAGGAGGTAGGGGGATGTATGTGTGCATACCTCTCAACTGTATAGATTTTCACAGAATGTCCTGATTTTTGCCTTATGTTTTTGGTCTGTTTTTCAGAAAAATTCTGTTTTTTTTTTTTTGTTTCAGACATAATATCCTTCAGAAAATGTATTGTAATACAAATCCATTGTAATACAAATCCTATTACTCTAGCAACTTTCTAAATGTGTCCCTAGTTTTAGGTCTTTGTCCCCAACATTATAACAGACTTTGTTCAGATTTCCTGTGCTAAGATATTGAGAGGTTTTGTGTGTGTGTGTGTGTGTGTGTGTGTGTGTCTGTGTGTCTGTGTGTTTGTAAGAGGGAGGTAGCATACCCTTCAGCTGTCCAGGTTTTTGCAGACTCCAGATTTTTGTCCCGTATTCCTCCTAAAAAGGATTGAAGTTGCTAAATAATGGCAGACATTTGAGTTTTAGACGTTATATCCTTTAGAAAAATGCATACGAACACAAATACTGTTATTCTAGCAATGTTCTAAGTTCATGACAGCAATATTTATAATCTGTCCCAATTTATTTTAGGCTTTGTCCAGATTTCTTGCACTAAGAGGTTGAGGTGTGTGTGTGTGAGAGAGTGAATGAAATGCAGAGTTAGTGAATTTTCAAGGAAATGTGAGCTTCAAGGGAAGAGAAGTTTACTGCTGCTCATGCTAAGTCTGCTTAAAATGTGCAACTGTTTTGTTTAGCAAATGGTAACACTGTTGTGGTATAGAGTTTTAAAGCAGTGTTAGTGGCACAGCAGGTAGAAAACTTGCATCTTGATGCAGAGAGCTGTAGGTTCTACTCCCACAGCATGTAGATTTGTATTTGAAGGGGGTGGGTGCTGCAGTCCTGAGTATGTCCTCTTTTGGATGAGATGACTAGTAACTATGAACCTGTTATTCAGCTTGCCACCCATTCCCTATTGCAATATACCAGCTTACCATTTCTTTTAATGTAACATAGGCAATTTATTCTTCAAGGGCAACAGGTACTGAATTTGTAAATGAAACACTGAAATATAAAGTTGTTTTCTAGCAACAACCTCTTCATTGGTTTCAGATCTCTTTAATGTGAAATTATTCAGATGACTTTTACTTCTGCAGAGATTCTGCATATTGATTGATATTGGTGGATTGCATGACAGAAGTTTGAGTGGCCCTTTATAGTTGAAATGTTCTGAATTGGGCAGTTTGTCATTATTGGTTCATATGATTTGTTTCATTGCTTAAAGGAAAAATGTTCAGAACAATATATTTAAAACATACTCTAACAAGTGGCACTGTATTATGCAAGGGATATAATTCAATTATTATATAGTGTAATTAATACAGTCAGGAATGTGAATCAAAGAACTTTTGCGTGGTTGTAAAAATGTGTGCAAGGAGCCTATGATTTGAAAACAGCCCAAAGGTAAACTTACCCTGCCACTGGCCAGATGCATTTTCTTTGAATGTGGGATGTTCATTGTGTTACCCTGCTGCAGTCATCACACTTGGGGTTATCCTGCCGTCAGGCAGTTGGCCCGAATTCCAAAGTCTTGGTCCGGCGTCGGTTGCTGTCGCTTCTTACCTGACGTCAGAGCGCCATGGGTATATCAGAGGCGTCCGTCTCCATTTTCTTCAGTCTTTCTTGCCGCGCGGTGCCTGAAGCAGAAGCAGTTCGCAAGTGCCAGTCGGCCGACACCTGAGATTTTCTAATCGAGTTTCAGTCCGAAGTCTACAAAGCTAAGTAGCCCGTTGGGGAACCTTTTCTTGCCTCAGTCCAATGTCATAAAAAGTTAACAATTGCATTTCTTGTGGGAAGCAAATACCTCATAAGGACTTTCATTCTTTTTGTATACCTTGCCTAGGCCCAGACCACGACGTCACTGGTTGTCGGTTTTGTGCTAGGTTCAATAAGCGAACTGTAAAGCGTCGCTTTGATTTCGCACAACACTACTTCGGTAGAAAATTTAATTACACTATGCTGTCGGAGCAACCGACTACCGGCGTGCATAAAAAACGCAAGGATAAGGACAGGCAGCCTAGATCCAAGCCAGACTCCGAGGCCTCGGCTGGCCCTGTCGCCGGTTCTCCGGTTTTCAGTGAGGCACCTACGCAGCCCCTGGCTACTGCTGAATTGGATCCCCAGACCGCATCGGATCCCCCAGCAGAGATTTCTAGGCCGATGCAGCCATTTTCCGTAGGCCCTACCGACGGCATTGCAGTAGGGGAAGCCGGTGCTGCAGAAACACCTTCAGTTTCTGAAGGTGTCTTCAGACCGACTACCCTCACCATAAAATCTTATGCTAAGCTTAAGACTCCTCTAAAACCAAAAAAGCCTACACTTCAGTCTCCAGGTCAAGGCCCTATGCCTAAGAAACAGGTGCTTAAAATGGCTGAAGATTTGATTTCTTGGATCAGGGGTTCCCAACCCCCCCCCCCCGACAAAAGGCCTAGACAAGAGGAGGATTATGCCTCCTCTGATCAGGTGTCTGTTTCCTCAGGCTCCTCTGAGGAACAGCATTACTCCTTTCCCCCTTATGAAGATTCTGATGCTGAAGACTCCATTCCCTCAGCTTCTCCCCCTGAAGACTACTCCTTTGGGAAAACCTTACACACCATGAGGGAACATTTCCACTGGGAAGGTCAGGACTACTCTGACTCAAAGAAAAGGCTCAGAGTTTCTTTTACTCCCCCAGCACAGACCGCTTGCTATCCCCCCAGTTTTGGACATAGTGGATGATGTTTTCTTAGAATCTAGTCTAAATCCAGATTCTCTGCCTCCGGCTCCAGCCAAACCAGATAGATACTATAGAGTGCCTGACTCTCACAAATTCCTTTACAAAAGCCCTGCTGCTGATCCAGAGATAATCTCCCGGGGTCCCAAAGGGGCTAAGGCTTCTATGGCTAAAAATCCTGTACCCTCAGAAAGGGACTCCAGAGCACTAGATAGGTGGGGGAAGAAGGTTTACACCTCAACTACTCTAGCTATGAGAGCACTAAATTGTCAATTTCACATGCTTAAATACGAGCAATTCCTAATGTCTCAAATAAAACAAAAGATGGGCACGCACCCTCAACAGTCTGAATTCAAGGAAATGCAAGATCTGTTGCATGCAGCTGAACAGGTGGGCAAACATACTTTGCAATGTGGTTTTGATGCCTTGGAAGCTTCCTCCAGAGCAGCTGTTACTGGGTCTGTTATACATAGGCATGCTTGGTTAAAGGAACAATCTCTGCCTGACCATGTTAAAGCAAAGTTACTGGATGCACCCTTACAGCAGGATGTTTTATTTGGGGTTAAAGCAGAGGAGGTTTTAAAGAAAATGGAGGATAAGGCAAAATCTATGCAGACGGTCAAATATTTCTTACAGGTACAGCCCCCACGCTTCAGCAGAAATTGGCCAACAAAAAATTGGTCCTTTCCAGCTTCTGACAGACCACAAAGGGGTAAATACAGGCACCCAAGGGGCAGAGGACAAGCACAAATCCCTTACAAACCTCGCCAATGGGGCACTACAACACAGACGGGAGGTGAAGACAGGTCCCAAGCCACTCGAAGGCAAACACAATGACTTAAACCTCAAACTACCAAGCAAAACCTTCTTGGCAGCTCCCTTGGGAGGAGAATTAGCACTTTTTGCAGACAACTGGTGCATCGTCACAAAGGACAAATGGGTCCTAGACATTATCTCACATGGATACAGATTCCATTTCCACACCTTGCCAAGGATAAAAGGAATGCCAAACCTGCCACAAAATCAGTGGGCAGAGGCACAAAAACAAATTACAGCTCTCATGGACATGAGAGCCATTCAACTGGTACCTACACAGGAGCAAGGCCAAGGATTTTACTCAAGGCTTTTTCTAGTCCCCAGAAAGGACAATGCTTGGAGACCCATTCTGGACCTTTCAATTTTAAACACCTTCTTGCAAGTACCCAAATTCAAGATGCTAACACTACAGCAGCTTTTTCCCATGTTGGGCAAGAAAGCTTGGCTAGTAACGTTGGACATCAAGGAGGCATACCTGCATGTCCCTATCAGACAAAATTGCAGAAGATACCTCCATTTCATTGCAGGTTCAACCCATTACCAATTCTCTGCACTGCCCTTTGGCTTATCTACTGCGCCCAGGGTCTTCACAAAATGCCTGGCACCAGTAATTGCATACTGCAGACACAGGGGAATTCAAATATACCCATACCTGGATGACTGTCTCATCCAAGCAGGAAGCAAGGACATTCTCTTAGAAGATGACATCTTCTAAGTTGCCTAGGGAACACAGTAAACGAAAAGAAATCAAAACTAGTGCCCTCACAAATTATGACATTCCTGGGTGCCAGCTTGAATACAACGGCCCAGATGGCTTATCTGACGCCAGACAAACAACTACAATTAACTCAGTACTTCAGAACAATGGCAACAAAGACCCAACTCCCTGCAAGAAAAATTCTGCAGGCCTTGGGCTTCATGGCATCTTGCATACTACTAATACCATTTGCAAAACTACATATGAGGAAATTACAATTGCACCTAAAAAGCATATGGACTCAACACAGCCACAGCTTAGAAACAATGATAAATCTCATTCCCTGCCTTCAACAGGAGTTTCTATGGTGGTCACAGGCTTGTCACCTCAACAAGGGTCAGCCTTTCACCTACCCCCAGCCGGGCAAACTATGACAACAGATGCATCGGACTATGCCTGGGGGGCACACATGGCAGGACGGTGCGTTCAAGGCTTATGGACAGCAGATCATAGGAATCTGCACATCAATCAAAAAGAAATGCTAGGTGTACAAAATTCTCTGACAGCCTTCAAAGACCGCTTGCATCCAGGACAGCTTATCATAAGGACAGATAACACCACAGTAATGTGGTACATAAACAAACAAGGGGGAACACACTCCTACCCTCTGTGCAGGCAAGCAATGACCTTGTGCAACACAGCACTGGCTTACCAAGTTCAATTACAAGCTCAATTCCTGCCAGGGAAAAAAGAACACATTGGCAGATGACCTAAGCAGAAACATAATGGATCCCCACAAGTGGAAACTGGATCCACAAGTATTTGCAATGATAACTCAAAAATGGGGGCTCCCAGACATAGACCCGTTTGCCAGCCCTCAAAACTATCAGCTAACAAAGTTTTGCACAAGGGCTTTTCACCATCAAGCTTGGAAAGTGGACGCACTCTCATTCAGTTCCTTCACTACCCCTTTTCACAAAGGTGCTACTGAAAGTCAGGATGGAGAGACCCCAAATGATACTCATTGCTCCAGACTGGCCACGCCAGCACTGGTACCCACGATTAAGGAATATGGCCTAGGGCCCACCATGGATTCTACCACAAATTACCCACCTGCTCACACAGCAAGACAATCAGATTCTACACAGCCAGCTCAAAACCTTAAACTTGGCTGCATGTCAAATCACCTAAGCAACCAGCCAGCTCCTCTCTCACAAGCTGTTATGGAAGTTATTCTGGAGGCCAGGAGGCCCAGCACCAGGAAAGCCTACTCAGACAAATGGAAAAGGTTTTGCGCCTGGAACCAAGCTAAAGGCCAAAATACCCTTCAGCCTGACATACCTCAGATTCTGCAATATCTAACTGAGATGTTACACAAAGGGCTTTCTTTTTCATCTATTAAAATCCACGGCTCAGCCATTTCTGCTCACTACAACACAGATCCTCCCTTATTTTCACATCCACTCTTAAGGCAGTTTCTCAGAGGGGCCAAGAACATTAGGCCTCCCAGGAGAGCACCAACACCTACTTGGGACCTCAACTTTGTTCTGGAAAAACTCACGCTACCTCCTTTTGAGCCAGCTTTCTCAGCTGACTTAAAGTTTATATCATGGAAGACTGCCCTGCTGCTAGCAATCACTTCAGCTAGAAGAGTTTCAGAGCTTCAGGCACTAATGGCAGTAGAGCCTTTCCTCATTTTTCATCAAGACAGAGTTTCTCTACGAACTAACCCCTCTTTTATGCCTAAGGTGGTATCCAGTGTGGCTCTAAATCAAACCATCCATTTACCCACCTTCTTTCCAAATCCACAGAACAAAGGAGAAAGACTCCTGCATTCCTTGGACATTCACAGGCAGCTACGTTACTACTTGGATAAAACTAAGGTTTTCAGAAAATCTGACCAGCTTTTTGTATCCTATGCTACAGCATCACAAGGAAAGGCCATCTCAAAACAAACCATTTCCAAATGGATAGGACATTGCATACGTTTTTGCTACACCCACCATGGAAAACCAGTTCCTGCTACCATTAGGCCCCACTCTACCAGGGCAGCAGCTACATCTACAGCCTTCCTCACTGGAGTGCCAACCAAGGATATTCTGGAAGCTGCAACTTGGAGTTCAGTACACACCTTCACCAAACATTATCACTTACCACTTTACTCTAAGACTAGAGCTGGCTTTGCCACTGCAGTTTTGCAGGGCCTTCTAGCCTCCTCTAACCCTGTTTGACTCCACCGCCCATCCTTAGCTTTGGGATTCTACCCAAGTGTGATGACTGCAGCAGGGTAACACGATGAACATAGTACAGTTTTTGTACCTACCATAAATGTAGATGTTCGAGTGTATACCCTTCTGCAGTCCAGGTTGCCCTCTCTCCATCCCCTCTAAACTAGCTGAACTTATCTCTACCACTCTATTCTATACTACCTCTGTGGTGTATTTGCTTGTGCCAAAGGGTTTTGTTTTCCCTTTTTCCATATAGCTATATATATATATATATATATATATATATATATATATATATATATATATCTTTTGCCTACCTATTAGGGGCACCTGGCATTTGGGGCAAGAAAAACTGAAGAAAATGGTGTTGGATGCCTCTGATATACCCATGGCGCTCTGACGTCAGGGAAGAAGCGACAGCAACCAATGCCGGACCAAGACTTTAGAATTCAGGCCAACTGCGGGACCGCCTGACGGCAGGATAACCCCAAGTGTGATGACTGCAGCAGGGTATACACTCGAACATCTACATTTATGGTAGGTACAAAACTGTACTTTTCAGTGCTGTTTCGGGTTTTAAAGGTAAAGAAGTTTTAATGCTAAGTCTGTTTTCATTGCAAGACTATTGCTTTGCTTAGGTTTAGTAAATGTCTGTCTGTGTTTGTGCTATAAAATTTGAAATAAAAGTTGTAAATTTAAATCCAAATATCTGTAATCATTGTAGAAGTAAAGCATAAAACAGTATGCACACTGAGACATTTGAACAGTGTCTATGGCAAATGGGGAGAAATAGCCAAGTAATGGGATATGGCTGCGTGGACGCGGCTCCATGGGTGGGGGGAATTGTGTGTGTGGGGCTCTGGGTTTGCACCCCCCTGCAAAAAATCCTGCTGGCTCCCTTGCACCCAGCATGGGAAAGTTTTAATTTAAGTTGCTTGTAACCAGTAAAACCCACAAGGTCTGAATCCCTGTCTTTAGATGCTACTCAGCAGCAATATCTGATTAAATGACTTGATCAGAGTCGCACGTACAGATATGGCGATTAAGGGAATCAAACAGTGGACTACAGGCTGAAGCTCATTATTATTTTCACAGTCTTAATCTTCTTCACTGAACTGATAAACTAGTGCTGGCAGTACACTTCTTACTTCTACTGATGCCATATACACTTCTAGTTACTGTTCACATGAAAGATGCCTCTCGCATTCCTTTTTACAAAGCTCACATTTATTGTATTGGGTATTGTAAAGGAGACTCCCATTACCAAGTTCACTTCCTTGCCATTTTGACCTTTCTACTACACCCATCCTCATCAAATGCCTGGTTCATGTTTTTGTTTATGTAGCTCAACAGGGCATCCACAATTTTCCTTACATCAGCAGAAGGTTGTAAGCCAGATCTCTGCAAGAGCTCTGTACAATAGACTCTGCAGTGATTACAGACTATCAGACTCAACTTTAAACAAAGAGAGAAAGGTTGGATCTTTGCTGCTTTCGTATCATATTTTTTGTTCAGTTCTGGACACCCCCAGTTGCGTGATTTGGCAGGCATCTCTCTTCACATATCCAAGCAAATCTTTGTATTTGCACAGAGTTTCCTCAAAACCTTAGGTTACATGTTTTTCATATTTTCAAACAGTAACCAATACCAGAGCATCTGAAGACTGTATGAAGCCGCCTCAAAAACTTGCTGAGTCAGAATTACAGCCCTTAGGCTGATTTTCATATTAATTCAAGTTGCTATCAATAAATTTCTGTAGTGATGTATGCAGATTTCCAAAAAAAAGGGGGCTGATCTTCTGTCTTTCTCTCTCCCTTTCTAAACTAATATCAAAAAGCTGATAAAGCTTTCTCAAATTTTGCTTGGGAGACATTTTAGGGTCTCAGAACTCCGGAACTATGCTTCTCAGATCTAAAATCTCACATAAAATTACAAAGCCAGTTTTTCTAGCACACTTCGTATTCATGCCAGCTATTAAGATTATAAAAGGCAATACATAATGATTGAGTCACAGCAAGCAAGGGAGCACCTGTTTATATTGTTTATGTAGACTGGCAGTAATGATGGGAGGAAGCACTCCTTTATTCATCTTTTTTAGGCAACTTAAACTGCTCATCGTACCCACTGCTGCAGTAGCTCTTTGGCTATATGGGTTGCTTCCTGCCTAGGAAACAACTGGCCAGCTTCAAAAAGCTCTGTCTTCCCTCCCAACTCCTTCACTCTGCTAATTGGCTAATCCCTGGGAGGGAAATCAGCTGTTATTGAGGAGTTTTCTCCAGTACTTTTCTCGTCTCGAGAAGAAACATCTCTGGCTTCTCAGGAGCAGCAATCAAGTAAGAACTTTGTTTCTGGCAGATAAGTCTCCTTTGAAGAACACCTAGTGTCAGAAAATATTGCCCTTTTAAGAAAAGTAGCAGTTTATCTGTTTTTTTTTTTTTGGGGGGGGGGGGTACTAAAAGTGGTAATTCAGTATTTTTTTACAATATCAGAGGTTTCTTGTCAAGGATAACTAGTTTTGAATCAAGCCATTATTCTCCCAGTCTTCTACTCAAAATCTAAAAAAAAAAAAAAAGGGAGAACAGATTCCGTATGCGCTGGTTGTATATAGGCAGCTCAGGTGCTAGCTTGGCAGAACCAAGTTCATAGAAAAGCTGATCAGCTATCCATTTCTTATCAAGGGGCAAAAAAGCTGCCCTCTGTCTAAACAGACAAGTTCAGGTGGGTGTCCTCATCTATTGCTTTTTGTTATTCCCACCATGGCAAATCTGTTCCAGGCAGTATTAAAGCACATTCTGCTAGAGATTTGAATCCTTTGATGGCATACTGGAAAGAGGTGGACACGAAGCTTTCTAGATGCAGCTGCATGGTCCTCTGCACATACTTCTGCAAAAATTACAAACTGGATTCCATTTCTAGGTCTAGGTCAGACTTTGCTTAAGACCATTCCCCAGAGCTCCTGGATCCATATCCATCCATCTTCCCAGGATGGATAGTCTTTGGCATTCAGTCCATATAACCTAAGAGCTACTGCAGCAGGGGAAATGATGAACATAGTACAGTTGTGTAAACTGTACTTATCCATAACAGTAGATGTTCAAATTCCTTACTGTTGCAGAAGCTCTATACCCATTCTTCTTTCCCCTATGCTTGTATATAGTTGTAGTTGGGATATACAGTAGGGTTGGTTTTACTTTATATGTTTTGTTACTATTGATCCGTTATTTCAGGACTGGTAGGCTCTTCTCTTATTGTATGGGCAAGAAAGTGTCACTCTGCTGATTTCACTCCTGGGGGTTAGCCAGTTAGAAGTCTGAGAGGAGTGGTGAAGGGAGCCAAACATTTTGAAGCTTGACGGGAAACAACCCATGTAGCCTAAGGACTAGTGCAGCAGTGGGGAATTCAAGCATCTTCTGTTATGGGTAAATACAACTTAACATGACAGTACTTAACTTATCAGAAGAATTCCAGATGTCTTGTGCTGGACAATTAACGTCTTGCAGGAATGAAAGTTGGACAGATATTTCATTTGAAAACCAAAATGTGTAGGTCTTCCAAAAATGGATCTGTTTGTATGCCAACTGAGTCACTGATTTTTGTTGCTTAGAGACTTCCGTTCAGAAATGCATGTGTAATGAATGCCTTTCTCATGACTTGGTAAATATGTCTGCTTTATGCATTTCTTCCAACACCACTGATTATAAAGTTGCTTTAAAAAAAGTAAGTGTAATTTTTTTTAGGTCCTATGTATACCTCTCAACTTTTTAATCACAAGAAATGTGGCGAAAGCCAAATATAATGGGGAGACAAAGGCATAAACTAGGGTAAAATTTTAAATATTGCTCTTCTAAACTTAAGAAGTTGTTGGTATAACAGGCCTTTGCACTGTCATGCATTTTCATAATATCATGAAGTCTGCAATTCAAATGTATGTAATTATTTAGTGACTTCAGTCCTCAATGATTTGCCAGGAATAGTACAAATTTTATGGTGGTCAGGCAAAAAATATCAGGCAAAAATTAGAACATTCTAAGAAAATTTGGATAATTGAGAGGTATTCTTCAGTTCACTGTTTTATGTCATATTTGTGACCCATTTTTTCACTTCAAGAGAATCTTTTCACTCAGCAAGAACGTACCATCTTCCAGTACCCAAATCTCTTCCTCTTCGTTTATTCCCCATCTCGTAAAGAGTTGCTGTACCCCACTCTTTTTCACTCTTGATGAACGTCAGCATGCCCCATTCACCATTTATCTTTGCAAATCTTTCCAGGTACTTGGTCATACCCCTATTAAATTAACCCAGGTATGACCCCTCTGTTGCCCATACCTCCCACTCAGAATCTTAGCTCCCTTCTTCCTTCTAATGTGTCCATCAAGATTTGCCACAGCTGCATGTCTAGTCTGGTATGCTGTGCTATTCAGTTTTTATACTTATTGCCTCTTTCTTTGTTTCTCAATATGAAGTCCTTTATTCTCACAAACCACACAGATCCCTTGTCCCTCTTGAACAATAGAATGCCAGCTCAAGCAAATTACATGTGTCACCACTTAGCACTATGCTCATATCTTTCCTTAACAACAGCTACATCACACTTCCACATCACTTGCATCCATTTGTCGTCCGTCCTTTTTTCCAGATATTTTTTAGCCTTGGTTTCTGCCTCAGAGATAATTCTATCCCATTTCTAACTATCAGCAGCGCAATTTTTCCCTTGCCATTCACTGTCATGCCACTTCCCGCTTGGTAGAGTGCAGTCAGACTATTCATCTCCATTTCTGACTCACTAATAACCTGAGCACCTCAGGCAACAAACATAATCATATCATCTAACATCAGAATAATTATTTGCAAGTAAGTAAAAGTCCAGCTCCTTTTTCCGCACATCCTGAAACTAACTTGCCCCCTCTGGCAAATACCTCTGTAACCAAAATAAATAACACTGGGGACACAGGGCACCCCCTGCTTCCCCCCCATCCATTCTCACAGTCCTCAGCCCCACATTGTGGTACAAAGCCAGTAAAGCTCTCTCTCTTAGTCATGCCACCTGCATTACCCAGAACAAGACTTTCCATGTTACTTTATTAGATGCCTTCCTTATGTCAAGCAGAACCAACCTAAACCTTACTTATTTTTTTATATTCCATAACCTCTACCAAACCACCCCATTAATAACTGCCATCCTGCACTTAAAACCAGTTTGCTGTTTATCAATAGTTTCCTCATCACCTTCTCTAGCTGTGCTGCCAACATCTTTAAGAAATCATTCCCACCAGCTTCTAGAAAGCAGTCTGAATATCAGCCAGCGCTGACGCCCTCCAACCCTTTAGATGCAGGATTACTGTTGCTACCTCTGCTACTGCTATCTTACCATCCACTGTGGCCTTGTTCTGTTCTACAAACATCATGTTCCACTCCTCAGTTTACTCTTGATAATATATTCTGAATACCTCAAAGATCTCTCATGGCTGGAAAAAAAAAAACTCTTCCTTCTCCTTTTATCCTTATCTGTATAACACGTTCATACTTTTCCATAGACTTATTCTTCAACTTCCATGTCAAAAAGCTATTGTCCATGTCCCCTGCTTCCACAAGAAACCCCTTAGCTGCTTATTGTTACTGCTGGCTGGCTTGTTTCTTTTCCAGCTAGTTTTGTCTTTCATTGCCAAAATATGTCTGTTACTCTACTTCCCCACCTTTCATCCCCATCTTTCTTGGAAATAGTTCAGCTGCTCTCTCTCTCTCTCTGTCTCATGTTTCCTCTTATTTCCACTTCTTCCACTCCTTCATTGCCTGTGTGGTAATGTCCTCCCTCCATACAACCTTTTGTGGTAATTGCACATAGCACCAGTTGGTCCTATCCCCTCCTGCAGTTCCTAACCAACACCTCCCCAATCATTTCTTTTACCCATGTGACCTCCCTCTTACATCTCCACTTTATTAGCCTTTGGTTCTTAGGAAAGTCCAGTTGGGCAAAGCTCCATTTCAGTGGAGGCCTGAGGAGAAAATCTCCACATGACGTGCTTTTTTCACAGGCAGTTAGTATGAGCTAACAAAATATTTTCCATAACACTGAGGTCCATGTAGATTAAAAATTGGTCACCATGTTAAAGTAAGCTATACAGTATTTGCCACTTGCTAAAGTCACACATATCGAAGGAATATTCACACATTCAGCATTATATTTCAACTTATGTAAAATGTCACATTTAAATTTTAATAAACAGACAGCTGATGAGGCATATGTAAGTTTTAGCCAGCCAGGGAGCAAGACATAGAATCCCTGTCACAGGGTAAGAACAATACTTTAATGAGACCGGACAACATAATTGGCTGCATTCACAACAGTGCCAAGTATGCATTGTACTGAGCCTCTACTTTAACTGTTCAACTTCAGTCTGTCTACAGCATTTGTTCCTGATGCCAGGAAAACAGCCGCTGTGACTATCCTACACAAGGCTTGTCCCTCTACAGACCCAGATAATTATTGACTCACCAACTTCATATGCAGAATTTATCATAGCTCAACTTATTTATGCAGACATAGGCAACTTAACTGATCCGGATCCCGATCAGTCTGTTTTTGTGAAAGGGCAGGTCATGTCTCCTGAACTTAGTCAACTTGTTTGGAAAAGTTGCAGGGGCTGTGAACAGTTGTTATTCTTTGCACACGGATTATCACTACCTGGCCAATGCTTTTGACCCTATCCCCTGACTGGTATTCTTGAGAATTTTGACTAGCTTAATGTAAACTCATACATGTCTACAGAATTGCAAACGGATTATCCAACAAATCCCAACTTGTAAAATTTGCTGGCTCCCTCTCTGAATGTAAAATTGTAACTAGTGGGTACCGCAGCTTTCAGTTCTGGTGTTTCTCCTGTTTACATTTATTTTGCAGACATCCAAGCCAATATTCAAGTAGTGTGGTTGAACAACTGTGCTGATGACTGCAAACTGGGTACTATTGTCCGCTTATCCACTGATACAAAATAGTTCCAGCAAGGTCTGGAATTTGCACATACACAGTGAATTAAAAATGATCTCAAACTAAATGAAAAAAGTATGTCCTAGTAGTGTTTGGCAGAAAAGTTGCTCCCACCACATATGTTTTAAATGGTACACATATTCAAACAAAAACAATCAGAAGAGATCTATGAACTTTTGTAGATAACACAATCTAAGTCACTCACCATGTTTCCACCGTAGTTGGGAAGTTCTTCTATTTGTCCTAGTTAATTTTCAAGGAACTGTCTTCAAGATTCAAAGAAATCTTCTTGAGACTAGTCTTCCTTTATCAAACCCATCACTGAATGTAGTGCTCCCTTTGGTATATACAAATCCAAGCATATTACCTAACTGGAAAGACCCCAAAGATTTATAACCAAGAAAATTAAAGGTGTTATCCTTCAACCACACCAAGAAATTCACATGACTGTTCTACTCAGTAGCTTACAGGTTGTTGCAAGATGGCCTTTGTCTTACTTTTCAAGCCATGAAAGACCAGATCTGATTGTCAGTTTTCATTCTATCCTCAACTGTTGGGTTCAGATCTGAACCTCTGATGCCACTCAGCCGTTACTAAAGGTTGTGGTAACCAAAAAGCTCTCGAGCTTCTTCCTTACCCATAATGCACCAACCCCTAACATACCCCAGATCTCATTTGTAGCTTTTCACGAAAAAAGTGGTCAGCCATAGCTCTTAACTTTCCTTAGAGAAGTGTAGTATTTCTCTTTTTCTCATATATATTTTATTCCCTTACCCTCTTACATTGTTGTAATTCTTGTTTACCATTGTTGTTAATCCATTTCCCTTTCTATCCATCTGTTATATACACTAGTGTAATTCTCATCACCATTGTTGGTATTCTCTCTCTCTCTTTCCTTTAGCTTTTATTAAAAAAGAAAAAGCTTTTGCTTCTGTCTTACTGTTTTTCCCTTTAGTCACCAGCATGTTTGAGAAAGGACCTTCTGGTTTAAAGTGTCTGAATTGTGGGCAGAAATTGCCTCTGTCATACGCTCATACTCTTTTTTTTGCTTTTACTGTTTGGGCTCTCAGCATCTTCAGATGGATTGTTCAGTTTGTAAATATTTCAATCCCAGGGCTCTTGTGGATAGAAAAAATAAAGGTATTCTTAAAGGTTTATTGCCATCTTCTTTTGATGAAGTTATCTCTGGGACTCAGTCCCCCAATATTAGTGTGAAGGAGGCTGTATAGGTTCATAGGTTCATACTAGGCTATCTGCCCAAGGGCATTTATAAGCCTAGCCCAGAGTTTTGTGGCTTTTGCCACCCCTTTAGTTTGAAGGAAACTATGCCCATTATTTTGCTGTGCCTCTGTCAAGCAGTGACACTGAGGTAATCCCTGGGGTATATCTGCGATCTCCCATCCATTGGTCAAGATTTCTTTTGAACAAGGCCAGCGAGGTGCTCTGCCTCACATGTACCGGGATTTTGTTCCACAGCATAGGGAGACTCTGGGTGATGAATCTGTCCCTCCAGCACGTCCTATTAATAACCGTGTCAAGGTTTAAGTCTCCCGCCCTTGTAGTTCTGAGGGATCTAGATTTTTTGAGGTGAAGCATGTTCATCAAATCTGGGTTTGACATGGCCTTGTATGTATAGGTTCATCAAAGCCTCCTAAGCCTTCTACTTCCTCGACTCCATCTTCAGAGCCATCAAGGAAGAGATCCAAGATAGGATCCAAAAACATCTCAAAGCCTGTCCCCTTCACATCCGAGAAGAAATGAGTAGATCGTACATCCTGTAATCCGACAAAGAAACCCACGGATCTGAGTACTTCGAATCCAATAATTCCTCCAAGGACCAGTTATTCCTCTTCACATGATCCAGTGCCTTCAAGAGTTTCCTCACCTTTATTTAGAAAGGCACCAATCCAAGTCATCTTCCCTTGCCCTCATCTTATTCATCCAGGAATTTGACTGAGGAAGTTTCTCTTTGTCCAGATTCAGATTGGTGTTGTACTGGCTCTTACCCCCTTGAGTCAGGAGGTCCATCCATCTACCAGACCACTTCTACTTGCTTCTTCTCTGATCCCTCTAGTTGCTTCAGAGTCTCTGGATGTGAACCTTCTGAGTCCGTCTGGCTTGGATCCGAAGATAACTCCTCGAGTGTACTGGCATCTTGACATTTGATATCAGGGTAACTCTTAGAAATTAAGCTTCCTTGTCTGGTCTGAGGTATTGGAGTCAACTCCTGTAGTTTCGGAGCCATTTCTGCACCTTGCTGCTTCAGCAATGGATAGCTTGTCTGTGACTTCCTCCTCTGGAGGGGTGCTTTTGTTCAGAAGGAGACAGAGGTCCAGAAGCCTGCCTTCTTGGGACCAAGGTCTTCCTTCTCTCCTGAGTAGTCTGCCTTCGAGGTATTGAAGAGAGTATTTTCTGCTCTGATGGGACAGATGGATCCAACCCCCGATTAGATTGTAAATCTAGTTCTCAGATGTCTCTGTGCTTGCAGATGCATCATTCTATGCCACAAGGACAGCTAGCTCGAGACCCCCAGACCACCCAGCAGGGTTTGACAATCTTTTCTGACACTTCCTCAGTGGGATGCTCCAGTGAAGTCCGTAGGAAGAGAAGGTGCAAGAGGAGGCATTTGGACTCTCCACAAGAGTCAGTCACTGAGAATACTAATTTTGATGAGGGAGATGGCTCCCAACAGTCACCTGTAGAAGACGTCTCATTTGGAAACATCCTTGAGATTCTGAAGCAGCGAAGTGGCTGGACCTCCAGCAACCCTTCACCAGAGAAATCAGTATCTCCAGAGGTCTTTGGAACTGGCCCATCTACCTTCGGTTTTGTCCACCCACCCACGAGCTCATTGATTTGGTCGCTCAGCGGGTGTGGAAGGAGACGGACTCAGTTGAGCCAATCCGTAAGAGGCCAAATTGGAATGTGGCACCACCAGTCAGGAAAGAGTTTTGGAGTAAGGGGGGTGCCTGTGGATGCCCTAGTCATGGGGGCAGCCACCAAGAAGGAAATTGCTGAAGTAAGTTCTTCTGTTCATCTCCCTGCCATGGACTGTAGGGTGATGGACAAGTTGGGAAGCATGTTTGTGTTATCACCTTTGCTCTTAGGTCACTGAACTGTTTGGCACATTTTTACCAGGTTACAAAGGGACTTGATCAAATAACTTTCAAAATCCCTTTCAGGGACTGTTACTGCTGAGGCCTAATTGTTTGTGGCCTCTCAGTTGGCTACCCTCCTATCCATTTTGAATTCATCCATGAGGCTTATTTCACATGCAGCTGAACGTGCCTTAAGGGCAGTGGGTTCAGGCATATCCATTTGGAGGCATGCCTGTATATGCTTATGTAATTTTGCAGAGCCTTTCAAGTCCTCGTTTGTCAATGCACCCTTTGACGGCAGTTGTTTGGCCCAAAAGTGAAGGACACATTATCCAGGTGTGAGAAGGATGATAAGACCCTCTCTGCAGTGGGCATCCCTTCAAAGATTATTTTCTAGGAATCATTAAAGTGGTGAGAAAATGTAGTTCAGGAAGTCCCAGAGTCGGACATATGTGAAGAAAGTTCCCCTAGGGGAAGAGGAGGAAGCTCTAATGGATGATGCCGTCATTGTGGCAGAGGAGGCCTGCAAAACCATAGGTCCAGAGATTATTTCTCTGATAGACCATATCAGTGCTCCTGAAAGGAAGCCTGATTGTCCCCCTCTGGAGGCAATCTGAGGTCAACTATCCTTGCATCAGAGAGCCTGGCTAGATATAACAAGAGATACTTGGGTGCAGAGGATTATTTCCAGAGGCTGTATAATTCCCTTTTCCCTTCCACCCCCACATGTATGCAAAATCCCTTATGTTCTACCCAGTCAGAGGAAAGAAGCAGCACTCAACATACAAAAGCTGCTAGAAAAAGTCATGAGGTTCTACCAGACCACATAGAATCTGGAACTTACTCAAGGCTCTTTTTAGTGCCAAAGAAAATGGGACTGGAGACCAATTTTGGATCTCAGCACTTTGAGCAAGTCAGTTCAACATACAAAGTTTTGGATGGTCACTGTTCAGTCCATTCTACCTTTCCTAGGCAAGGGTGACTGGATGTGCTTGATAGACCTTCAAAATGTGTACTATTATATAAAAATGAGCAGACAATCCAGAAGGTATTTACATTTCTGGCTAGGACCCAGTCACTATCAGTTCAGAGGACTGCCCTTTGGGCTCAACCATAGCCCCGGGATGTTTACCACGTGCTTGGCAGTGGTAGCAACTCACTTGACACTACAGGGATTCCGTGTGTTTCCATATCTTGATGACTGGTGTATTACCTTCCCAACCAGGTATCTACTAACAAGAGAAAGAAGTCAGGCACTTCAGATTTGTTCTCATCTGGGGATAACCATTTTGCTACAACCAGCTCAGACCTTATAATTCATAGGAATAGTCCTCAGCAGGATATCAGTGACAGCTTGTCTTCCTCTCTCGAGTACAGATCATCAGTTTCCAGGTCAGAAGTATAATTTGCAGTACCAAAATTTCAGCTTGGTTGATCCCTCAAGCCTTGGGGTCATTGTCATCTTGCCATAATCTTAGTTTGTCTGGTAAGATTTCATATGAGAATTCTCCAGTGGATGCTAGCAACACAGTGGTCAATTCTTTACCAGCGCATGTCAGCACAAATAATCTTTCAGGCATGCAAAAGATACCTCTGGTGGTGGATTCACTGAAATCAAGTTCTACAAGAACATCCTTTCATTCTACCTCAACCCAAGGCCATAGTGACCACGGACACTTTTCAGATTCTGTGTGGGGGGCACATCCTGGGGAGAACAGTCCAAGGCACTTGATCTGCCGAAGAGGCCAACTTGCACATCAGTGTCCTTGAGATGAAAGCAGTGCTGTTAGTGTTGTTGGCCTTTCAAGGACACTTTCCCTTCAGGGACAGGTGAAATTCAAGCAGACAATATGTCAGTAGTTTGGTACATCAACAAACAAGGGAGGGACCAGATACTACACATTATGTCGAGAAGCACTCAGAGTTTGGCAATGGGCGACCTCATCCAGCTGCTTTTTCATAGCAACACACATTCCAGAGAAGTCCAGTGTGATAGCAGACAAACTGAGCAGGTCCATTTTTCTACCTCACAAGTGGTCTCTCAACATGAAAGTGGCAGAAATTATTTTCTGTCAATGGAACTAGCCTTGCTGCTATATTTTTGCTACTCCCCTAAACAACAAATGCAGCAGCTACTTTGCCCTACTCCCCCCTCGGGGAATCACCGAGGGATGCTCTACTTCATGACTGACCCCCCCCCAGTCTACTTTAGTATTACCCACCAATTCCCCTGATTCTGAAATTTTGGCAGAAGGCTGCCAGGTTGAAGTGCGAAGTCATCCTCATTGCACCTTACTGGCTTTGTCCGATTTGGTTCCCCTTCCTATGGCCTCATCTACTCTGCCAGCCTTGGATTATTTTCTGATTCCAAACCTCCTGTTGTATCCGACAGATATGGTTCATGTGGATATCTCAAACCTCAAGCTAACAGTGTGGTTTCTCTAATTCCATTAATAGCCAGACAACCAATGTTGTCTTCGCCTGTCCCATCATATTCTTTTGTCTTCCCATAAGCTGTGTGCAAGAAAGCTGAAAGGTTTGTTTGCTGGGCACAACACAAACACATTGATCCCCTTTCATCTTCGATTTCCACAGCTGATTAGAGTTGTATGCTTCTCCAGCATCGGTACTGCACCCCCCCCCCCACACACACACACAAAAACTTAAACCATCCCAGTCTACACATTCAAGTGCAGCGTTAACTGGCTTAAACCCCAGTCCAGGGAAGGGGCACCAGCTTTACCTCAAAGATAGTGAAGCAAGATACCTGGGAGCATACCTCTCTGCTGTCCAGATTTTTGCAGAATGCCCAGATTTTTCCTCATATTTTTGGTATGTATCTCATAAAGTGTGGTTTTCTGGCAAATCACGGTTTGAAGTCACTAAATAATGACATACATTTGAGTTTGACTTCAAATCCTTCAGAAAATGCATGCCAACACAAATTATGTTGTTCTAACAACTTTATAAGTTTATAGGAACAATATTTGAAATCAACCCTATTTTGGGGCATTTGTCACCCCATTGTTTTAGGCTTTGTGCAGATTTCTTGCACTTAAGAGGCTGGAAGGTGGCAGGACTAGAAAGCAGAGTCAGTGGATTTAGTAATGTAGGCCATACTCCTATGCACTGGTACTGGAGTCATAGGTCACTGCATTGCGATGAGTTATAACTGAGGGAGAATCACAACACCCCACCTCACCACAGGCAGTGACAGCTCTGCCTGCATGTCTAAAGCAGAGATCAGTCTATGCCTTGCACTTCACCAGGACAGTAAGACAACATACCAACCCAAAGCATTCCCTAACTCCCCTCCTGTTTGAAGAAAAGTAAGCAGTTGTGACCTCCTCCTGCTTTTCTTCCACATCAGCTCCAGCAGTTGCTAGAGCCACTAATCGAACTCTGGTTGCCCAGGTTGTATTTGGGGCATTCTCCCTTCATTTCAATGAAGATGGCTTCTACCTACATTCCCAATACTAGCTGCACTCCACCCCCTTCCCGTGACGCACATCAATAATGTGTTCTCGTCTCTTTACCATGTTTTACTATGTACACCCACACCTAGCAATTGCCATGCAGCACACCTACACCCTGACATGATTTGGCTTCCTTAAACCATTGCATCCACCCCTCTAGGTTCCTTTCACGTTAGAGTAGCCTGCTATCATATGGTCTCCCCCATCCTCCATACCATAACATATAATGTCAAACCCCTCTGAACCAGACATACTTCAAACATCCAGACTCCCCTCTCCAGCCACATACCATTCATCCCAAGCATAATCCATTCACCACACTGTTGTCAGTAGTCCCATCATGACAGTCCCACTTTGACAGTTAAATAGATGGCTTTATAGTAAGGACTGCCATCAGAGCTACCATTGTACTATCCCTCTTGATGTAGTGCTGTGCTGCCAACACTATAAGCTGTAAAGAAACATTAACACAAAACCTAATTACTTCACAAACTAATTCCATTCACAATTTTGACTGAGTAATAGTTGCTGACATTTAAGAGTGGTAGACCAATGACCATTGATAATATGGTCCCCGTATGTTCAACACTCTCATCTACTGTTAGTGCTTTTTGCTCATAATGTGCATAAATTTTGGCACCCTAATAGCCACACATTCCTCCCCTACATAGATTTTCAACAGTTCTGCCTGTTCATATGTTTAAAGTCATTACCAAGAAGAGTAAATGATGATGTTGCAGGTGTTAAGGTGATTCTTTTGTAATCAAGCAGAGGACTCAAGTTTTGTGTAAATGGACTAGATCTTTCCCATCAGTATCGCCACTTAGAATCTTTGCATAGGCTATGCAAAACAGAGGTGCCCTTTGAAAGTTTGAGGGCCACAGCTGTAATACTCAAAGTGTAAATAAGGGGAATGTATACAGTTCTGATTTTGTATTATCCCCTTTCCTGTGAGTTGCAGTAGTCTTGGTGTTAGTGTATATCAGTTGCAGGGGTGCACAGTTGCACCTCCCAAAAATGCTTTAAAAGTGTAAAAGCAAGATTTGAAATTCACTCTGTTTTTAACAAAATCACAGTTTAATTTTCATACCCGTAGTGGTGGTGCTGCGGTAGCGTTGTCGCCTCACTATAAGATGCTGTCCGGTTCGATTCTCAGCTAGAGCATCTTCTGCATGGAGACATGCGTGAATGGGCGTACCTTTGTTAAAGGTTGTGCGTCAGGGCTGGTAACTCGGCACATAAAAATCAACTACCAATCATTAGCGGACTGGAGTTCCGCTGTGGTGACCCCTAACCGGGAAAAGCCGAAAGACACAACAACAACAATTTAATTTTCATAGAATTGGTACTCATGTTATTGGATCTCACACTTCCAATAGGGAACTGCAATAAAAACACCTGCCATAATGTACTCCCACAGTTCATCCTTCAGTGACCTCTTAATGCAGGCTTGCACTCATTTAACTATTTTCCTTAACACCTAGCACCATCCTAAGCATAATGGTAAATCTTATGAAGTACTTAGTCTAACATGCTTTAAACCTGCACATTCTGAAACTTGTAGGCATTGACAAAAACAGCACCCCTTAAAATTTTCCAGCTATTTAACTATACCATCTCTTATTTCTTCCAGGCAGATAAACACAATGTATAGTGCCATCCCACAAAATATTTGCTTTCTTCATTAAAATCACACCACACCTCTGGGGCACAACACAACCCTGCCACTCTGCTGGAACTCTCTGACATGTTCTTATCCAATGCCAAAGTTCCAGGCATACAGCTGTACCTCCACCTTCACACCAACAACCCCAGGTTTAATTCAGAACATATGGATTAATCTTTTAATTTCAGAAATGCTCCATAATGTTATACAGGAGATATTTTTATACACAATCATGCTGACCTTTACCCTGAATAGTTGTATCCTGCCATACCTGCTTCACAATATACCCCCTTCATCACCCTTTTCCCTCCACCTGCCATGACTACCAACCAGTTTGACTTTTAATCTCCCCAGCATTTAAACCTCTGTAGGCAGAATTGTGTAAAACAACAAAGTAGTATTCACAGAAATAGTATTTTTCACACATGGTTTATACAAGAGTTCCCTTCAGCACCACTGTGTTTTATTATAGATTTCTGTGTGTTAAGTAGTATAACATAGCACAGCAGTATTTACAGAAGTATTAAGTACTTGCCCTGTATGGTAAAAACAGATGGGCACCGCACTATCAACGCCACACACAACCTTGAATACACCACACTGTTTATGTGGGAAGGCTGCATACTATGTACTCTTATCTCAACTTCCACCCACAGAACTAGGACTGCTTCATTGTCCCCTGAGTACACATAGCACCCCTGACTTTAAGGAAGGTACAGATTTTACCATTACATAACACATCCAAAGTTGCCGAGTCTTCCAGAGGAGTCTGAGCCTCTGCATGGGTCCTTTTTTTTTTTAAAACTTCTTCAACTTTGTTTCTTCATGTGCCTCACATGCAGTCCTCCACCTATCAAACTTTATGTCCATGATAGCTCATCCCTTTAAATTCATCAACTTTCTGCAAAATCTATACTTTGGTTTTGAGCCTGGGATGGTTATTTTAACAATTCACCCCTTCACCAGTCTTTGTATCTTCTTTACATTAACATGCAGTATAGTAGTATAATCACCCTTCTTCCTCCAAGGCCTTTAATGCATAGTTTCTTTTGTCTAAACCTGTTTTCATTGTTTTTTTCTATCCCTATTGGCTATTCCAGTTGCTCATTAAACACACTCAAACTTACTAGCTCTCATTTAATGAATTGGCATATTCCTTAGGATGTTCAGGCTGGACAGCAGTTTCCTGGAACTTTGAGTTCTTGTCATATTCAGATATAAGAAAAACCTTTTAAATTGAGTGAGTTGCCCAGTCTTTTTTGCCTTGCTTGTCTTATTTAATTTTTGCCAGTTAAGCTGCTGCTTTCCTGAGCTATAAGCATGAATGAAACAAGGCAGTCCATACGACTGGTATTGCATTTGTATAGCAGGTGTGAATGTATTATCATATTTCTAATGCACAGCCACCAAGCTGTAGTGCTGTTCACAACTCCCCATCCAGCAGAAATTTTATCTTCTGGTGCATACTACAGATCCTACTGTATCATTACTTATCTCCTGTATTATGACAAGAAGTGCATCTTCTTGCCTGCTGTACTTGTCAGGGGCAGATTTAGCCCATCATGTGATGCCTTCATCCTTCTCGTGTACCTTTGGTTCATCATGCACCAGTTGCTGTAACCAGACACATGTATTTATTTCACATTTGTTTAGCGGGAAAGTCCAACTGGACACTGACCCCTTTTCAGTGGAAGCCCAGGGAGAAAAGTTTCACAGGTAAATCAGTTTTACAGACAAAACATCATATATACATAAAATGGCATTTGCAATAGTCATAAATTGTGTATGTAACTCATGAGTGCAACCAATTTAATGTTTCAGTTAAACATGGTGTATTCCGATTAGAACAGACCCCATATATTAGAAAATAAATTGTTACAATGAATTTAGAACAAGGACATTTGACTTAATACAAATTCCTGTACTTTATGCAGGATATAGGTGAGGAAATGGTTTATATAAAAAAGAGGAGGTAGCATTCAATGAGTCTTGAAAGCCAGGTATTTGTGAAGGCATGATAAATTTTGTAGGAAGAGGAGGTAAAAAGAAAATAACAGATCAATAGGGGAAGGAGTTTATTAATAAGGATGAGAAATGAAATAGTTTGATGTGGGGAGTGGATATTAAGATGCTTCTATGGGGAATTAGCTTGTGTTTAAGTACTGGAATCTTTATACATTTGTAAGTCTAGCCTATCCTAGCGGTATACTCGGTGTGTACTTTTGAGTCAAACATGGGGGTGCCCAGGTACATGTACAGGTATTCATCAGTGTTGCCCGAGTTTGACACTTAAATGCCTTTATATTGCTGAGTTGTCTCAAGTGAGCTGGGTGCGGGTTCCATTTATTTGCTGTGCAGTTTGAATATGGTGAATCACCTTCATTGTTTGTTGACTTAGCTGTTTGGAGCAAGGATTTTTTGGTTGAGCTTAAGTTTGTATTTCGATACTGTGGCTGAATGATACTATTTAATGGAAGGTATTTTCCAGGGTTGTGAAGTAGCTTGTGTGTTGGTAGTAACTGAGTAAGTCAGTGTATATCAGGTCAAGCCAATTTAGCTGTTTTAGAGTAAAGCAATAATGAGTTCTGTAATGTTAATTTGTTGCAAATTTTGCAACTTGATTATAGCATTGCCTAAGTTTATTTGATAATGATGAGTTTAGGTTACTATATCTGGTCATCTGTAATTACGTCTAGCAGTTTTATATATGTAACTATTTCTATTTCGTGTGTTTTTGGCTGCAGGTAGTGACTTTTTTTGGTTGCATGGTTGCTTGGGATTATACAGAATGAATTTAGTCTTTTGGGGTTCAAAAGAAGTTAGTAATTGTCCAGCCAAGATTCTATGGAAGCAAACGATTGCTGGGTAATATCTTGTACTAGTGGTTGTGTCTTGGCTTCACAGATGAGAGTTTAATCATCTGCATATTGTACTATTGTGGCATGCGTAGCGGCAGTGTGCATGTTGTTTGAGTAGGTTAAATAGAAGGGGGCCGAGTATAGATCCTTGAGGAACACCTACTGAGATGGGTAGGAATGAGGAGAAATCATTATGCCATTTCACTGTTTGCTGAGTAGCTGTGGAAACAGTGGAGTAAAGCATACATTGACTAACATTAGGACTAAAAGAGAAGAGTTTATGTAGGAAGGTTTGGTGTCAGACTATGTCAAAAGCTTCAGACAGATCAATAAATAATGGAGAGACCAGGTTGCCTTCATTTCTGTTTTGATTGTGTCAGTGAAACTGTGCAGGGCAGTTGGTTGTACTCTGGTTAGGCCTAAAACTGTGCTGTGTTGAGAAAGAAGGTTTTTTTGCTGTAATATAATTGAGTTCAAATATACACATCTTTCCAGGATTTTGGGCAGAGGAGACAGTATTGTTATATGTCTGTAATTTGTGAGGTGTTTAGAAGTGTCCCATTTGTACACTGGTAGGATTAAGGATTTTTCCATGGTGATGGGACATGCTTTGAGCCATTTATTAAGGTAGAGGCTGATATGCTAGAGCATCAGCAGCAAGCTTGATATATTCTTTATGCAGTTGGTCGGGGGACATGGTAGTAGGTTTGAGTTTATGTAGATACCTTTTGATAACAGAAGCGAAGCAAGAATTAGACTGAGAGGAAAACATTTTAAGTTCTGCTAGTCGATAGAGCTAAATCAGTTTACTGCTGCTGATAAAGCCGTTATGTAGTTTGTTGATACTTACCTCCCTCAAAATCCTTTTGAGCAAAACACGCAACAGCACTCTGTATGGCAGAGTAAATTAAAAAAAGTCTTAATGATAACACATTGTAAAACATGGGAAATATACATGTGTAATAAATCCCACACATCCTTACAGATTTACAGACAGCTCAGGCGTACTTGTAAGCAGGTAGTCACAAGAAGACCGTCACCTTCCTGAAAAAAACACTACCCTTCATCCTGCCCAGGAGGTTTCTAGATTACTATAAACATTCTTCTCTTACCAGATGAGTGGTACAACCTTTCCACAGTTCCCTTAATTTCAGAATCTTTCTCCTCAGATAATTCGTTTGCTTGCCGTTTACTACTCCAAGCTGTTACCGCTTACTGCATAAAACAGTTCATAAAATTAAGTGGTTAGGCCGTGCAGGATCATTCAAAATCACTCCTAAATGTATACATTTTTGTGATACAGTTTGTAAATTTCCTTAACAAAACTCATTAAGAGAAATCTCAAAAAAGGGTAGTATTTTGACCATGTAAAAAAGATCCCCTTATTCGGTTAAAAGATAGTTTACCAAATAGGGCCAGGATCCACAATCCCTTTGCTATTCTTAAAACATTCACAAACATTTTGGAATGGGTTTTGTATCAATAGCTCTGTCCTTTTAGACAAAAGCACATTTATTCCACGTCATCATTGATTTTGAAAGCTGTAGTATATTAAAACTGCATTTCTAACTTTGCCAGATAGTCTTTAACAGTGGCTTAGTAATGACACATCTTTTTTCTAGGCTTGGTCAAAACATTTCATACTTGTTTAAAATAAAGGATTACTACTAACACAAAACCACTTCACTGGTTTAAATAAAAAATATAGGGTCAACTTAGATAAATTGTCAGTTGCTTTTATGAATAAAAATTCATCCCACAGTATCCTTTCCGACAGCTATAGCAATTCTCATTTTATGTGAAAAGCCTCCCTGCCATTGCAAAAACTTACTAGTTATAGAATATGGTGAATATATTGCACTGTTACAGTGAACTGATTATCAGACCAAGATTTACAATTAGCTTTCACAAAACAGGAAAACTGGCTACATTATTCATGGTGTGTATTCATCAAAAAGTAATTCCATCATTTTTTGTAGTAATAATTGACAGTTAGCCCACTCTTCTACTGTCTCCATGTACAGCAACTGTAGTGGTCTGATTGATTGCATCTGCATATAATATTTAGGAGTGATCATTGGCAGCTGCTCCTCTGTAGAACATATTATAGCAGGCATTAAAATATAATGATGTGCTTGTTGGTTAGACATAATTAAAGACTCCACCTTTCAACCTGCCAGGCAAAAATCACTGGATCTCTGTTGTTTAATCTAGTTTGGCTTCTGACATTTAGACAAGTAGCCTCAAAAGTTTTGAAAAACATGGTATTACAAGATGACTGCACTCTGAACAGAAGGTTGATTAGAGCTCTTCCAGTGGGAAAAATAAACTAGAAAAAGGGGAAAACCCTCAGTACTGGGGAAGAGTATTGTAGCTGTTAAGCAAAAAGCAGTTAGTCTTTCAGCTTTTGGTACAGGGAGATGGCTTCTAGTAATTTAGAGGAAAAGAATAAATCAAATGCATTCAGAGGTGTTTAAAATATGTGAGAAACTGGAGAAATATATAAAGCCAAATGACAAACGACTGGAAAGAAGAGAAAAAGTTCTTAAGTAGCTATTCCAGTGATCTGATAAATCTGCAGCAGTCAGAGACTGAAATGAAGGAAAGACTGATTTTAATGTAAGGCTTCTCAAGAGGAATGTTTGAAAAAGAGTTTGAAGACAAAGCACACAGAGAAAGCCTGACATTTTCTGCTATATCAGAAAAAAATTAAACTGCATTGATTTTATAAAAGTACACACAAACAACTGGACTGGTATTCTACAGCCGGGTTTGTTAATTGAAATGACATATCTTGCGTATGATCCAATTTTTGTCATGAGGAAGAAGCCAAGACCTATATTAGTAAAGATATAGATCTGAAGTAGGATATTCATTTGTCTGCAACCTGTGGGTTATGGATCCGACATCGGATCCGAACCTATGGATCCAAGCTCTCAGCTCCTCCCCTCACCCATAATGCCCTGCTCTACCCTCATGACCTCAGATCTCGTTTGCCGCGCTGGTGACTGGATTGGTATTCATAGCTCTCAGCTAAGTGCTAGTTTCTTAACTGTTAATTCAGAAAATTTAAAGTTTTTTGTGCATTTTTGTGTGAAAGTTTAGGTTTCCCTCTTTGATAGTTTTATTTAGAGTTGAATTAAGTATTTTTTCCCTCCCTCGCTGTTGGCGAGAGTGTGTGTGTTGGGCCTGTGTGTCTGTATTAGTTTTAGTTACTTTATTTTAGTAGCTTTATAGATTTGGATGGCTGATCAGCCCAAATCTGTTTTTTCCTCAGTGTGGCCATAAGCTCTCCCGGCTGATGGCCACACTGCCTGGGGTTGAACACCTCACATCTGGATGCTCCATTTGTGCAGGGTTCCGGAGGTCAAGCTTGTCTTGGCGGGTCTTTTACCGCCAGACTAGCTCGCCTCTGCCCCTCCTCTTCCTCAGCACCGTGGTTCGGTTATTCCCTCTGTGGCACCCCTCCTGCTCCTGGGACTCAACCTCCCGTTTCTGGAGAGGAGAGGGATGCTAGGAAAAAAGAGGGAGAGGAAAGCACCAGCGGCGGGCCGAGACCTCTGTTCTGGGTCTCCTCCTTCCGGTCCCCTGTGTGCTTTTCACGGGTCCTGAGGAGGAGGAGACCCGAGGCTATCGAGGAGGCACTCCAGGCCTACCTCATCCACATATAGCCTTTCAGATGCTGATCTGGACGGATGATGAGAAGATTCATCCAGGCCCAGATGCAGATGGGAGTGCTCTTGCCTCCCCTCTGGGGAGCTCAACACCCTTTTAAGCCTATTGCTCCTTCTCCGACCCGCTATCCGGGTTCGGAGCAGCTGGAGCCGAGCAGCTCGGCCGGGGTGGGTACTCCGACCCGGATCCGACCTCGGAGCCTGGATCCGAGCCTCGGATCCGGGGATCAGTGCATCGAGGGAGCCGATTGTCGGATCCTTTGGTCGAGGTCGGCTCCCGCTTTTGATGTAGTGGAGAGGGCTCTGTTGAGGGTCTCCGGACCCCGGCACTTGTTCCGCCCGCTCCCTCTGCACTGGGCCAGGCTTCCACCATCCGGCCCCTGGGACAGCCCGCTTGTGCCCCAAGTTGCTCCTATGGAACAAATTGCTGCTTGTGAGGACTCCTCTGACAGCCCCCAGAGGATGTCCGCAAAAGGAGGCACATTGACTCCCCGAGTCTCTCACAGAAGACACGGACTTGGAGGAAGGGAAGGCTCCCACGGTCACCCCGAGGATGTCTCATTTGGAGACATCATGGAAATTGGTCTGCAAGTCTTCCTCGAGTCCGTGTTCTTGGAGGCATTTGAAGCGGGCCCGTCTACCTCTTGGGTGTCCCCTGCCGACCCCTGGTGGACCTTATTACCACCAGGGCGTGGAAGGAACCGCACACCGGCCAGCCAATCCCCAAGAGACCCGATAGGCTCCTTAGTCCCCCGTCCGACCGGGCCCATTGGATGCCATGTTGACGGCGGCCACCAAGAGGGCACTGGCTCAGGAGAGGCCAGCAGTCCACCGACCGAGCAAGGAGTGACGGATGATGGACCGCATGGGGAAGCGGGTGGTTAGATCAGCGACCTTGAACTATTCATTAGGATGCAGCGAGATCTTATTAAAGAGTCCATTTCGGAGGAGGACAGGGTTCTGCACTCCACCCGTATGGCCACTCTTAGGTCAGTTACTAATACTCGGAAGGTGCCGCTGGAGCGGGGACAGGAGGATCAGTCACTAGGCGTCAGGCCTGGCTCATTTTTCTGAGCCCTTCAATTTGATGGTTCTGCTCTGTTTGGCAAAACCGTTGAGACGTTGACCCAGAGCGAAAGGACGGAAGACGCTGTCTGCCGTCGGAATCCGCTTCTCTGCACCCCAGAGGCCCTATTCTAGGAACCAAAAGGGTCAGAAGAAGATGTGGTTCCAGTCCCAGCCTGCTCCGGACAACCAGTCCTTCCGTGGCAGAGGAGGACAGGGAGGACGCCACCCTAGAGGCAGAGGGGCTCGGTCCAGGGAACCTTTTGCCCGACTGCTCCACTCTGGAGGCAGTCGGGGACGCGGGGCACCTAGCGGCATGGGAGTCCATAACATCGGACCGCTGGGTTCTCCAAATCATATCCAGAGGATATCGCATCCCTTTCCTTCACCTTCCAAAGTTGAAGTCCCTCCCAGACGTCCCACCCGTCAACGGGAGGCCGCTTTGGCAGAAATTGGCCATCTGCTAAAGAAAAGAGCCATCCAGCCCGTCCCCAGACCAGATCGGATCAGGGTTCTACTCCAGATTCTTTTAGTGCCAAAAGACGGGGAACTAAGACCAATCCTAGACCTCTCTCTCTTGAATCTGGCAGTCCCCAAAGAAAACAATGGTCACTCTGCAATCTATTCTCCCCTTCTGGGAGAAAATCACTGGATGTGCTCGATAGACCTCAAGGACCCAGACTACCACATCCTGATGGACAGGCGCTCCAGGAGGTTTCTCCCTGGGAGCCAGTCACTACCAGTTCGGGTCCTTCCCTTTGGTCTCACCACAGCCCCAGGGTGTTCACCAAAGTATTAGCAGTGGTAGCGGCCCACCTGAGGCTTCAGGGGTGCAGGTCTTTCCCTACCTGGACGACTGGCTTCTTACGCCCCAACAAGGCATCTACTTCTATTGGCGAGACTCCTTTCTCCATCTTGCTCCTTTCTGGGCATCACAATAAATACAAAGAAATCCAACCTGGCGCCCACACAGCTCTTAGATTTTATAGGGGCCAGGCTAGACACAAGAAGTTGAGCCTTCCTCACTGCGGACAGAGTTCAAAATCTGCAGCTCCAGGTGCGGGCCATTCTCCATTCAAGTTCTGTTCCAAGGAGTTGGTCCTGAGGGCTCTAGGGTCCATGGCATCGGCTATAGCACTCCTTCCTCTTGCCAGGCTCAATATGCATTCTACAGTCTTAGTACAGTGGTCATACCTTGCTCTCCCATGCATCATCCCATAGCGATCAGCAAGGCTTGCAAGCGGTCCCTCTTGTGGTGGCTCCACTCCCGGATCTCCACAGGCCGCCCATTTCTTCTCCCCTCTCGCCACGGTGACCACGGACGCCTCCGCCTCGGGTGGGGGCCGGCACTTTCCCGTCCAAGGCCGTGGGGCGATTCAGAGACCTTACTGCATATCAATGTTCTAGAGATGAGAGCAGTGCTCTTAGCGTTGCTAGCACTTCAGGACTTTCTTCCCTTGGGAACAATTGCGATTCAATCGGACAACATGTCTGTTGTCTGGTACATCAACAAGCAAGGGGAACAAGGTCTTACCCTCTTTGTCGAGAAGCCATGAGAGTTTGGGAATGGGCAATCTCCACCAACCGCTTTCTAATATTCCGGTCGGTCCAACATCCTAGCGGACAAGCTCAGTCGCACCATTCTGACCCCTTACGAGTGGTCTCTCAATTGTCAAGTAGCGAACGCATATTCGCACGGTGGGGAACCCCTTCATGCGATCTTTTGCCTCTCCCTCAAACACCAAGTGCGACAGTTTTTGCTCTGATACCTCCTCCGGAGGTACCCCAAGCTGGTGCATGCTTGGCCACCCGGTCTTCTGTATGCTTATCCACCCTTGCCTCTGATGCTCCAAGTTCTTCAGAAAGCCTCTCGGGTGGGTTGCAGAATGATTCTCATTGCTCGTTTTGGCCTCGACAGATCTGGTTCCCCTTCCTAAGGTCTCACTCGGTGAATCCTCCTTGGATTCTAGATCCCATCCCGGATCTGATATCCCATCCATCTTGCATTCCTCCTCCGAATCTGGACAACCTGAAGCTGACCGCTTGGCTGCTCCAGTTCCACTCTTGATTAGGACTCGGTATTTCGTCACCGTTAAGGCAATTTTGGTGGCAGCTCATAAACCATCCACTAGAAAGGTTTACAAGCAAGTGGAAACGTTTTTCTTTGGGCGGAGCGGCAAGGCCTGAATCCCTTCACGGTTCCTCTTCCTTTAGTGCTTGACTTTCTAACCACTCTCTTTAACGATGGTGCCAGCAGTTCCACAGTTAAAGTACAACTGGCGGCAATTTCTCATTATCACATTGGCCATGACTCTAATCCTCTTATGTCAGCCAAATTGTGTAAAATTTTTCTTAAAGGTACTTTTCTTCTCAGGCCGCCTATAAAACAAGCAGTTCCTCCTTGGGACCTCTCTCTGGTCCTACAGGCCTTGACCGCCCTCCTTTCGAGCCAGCTACGGTGGATCTCAAATTCTTGTCCTACAAGACAGCCTTCTTGGTAGCCATTACATCGGCCAAGAGAGTTTCTGAGCTTCAAGCATTATCAGCTAAACCTCCTTACTTGGTATTTCATCCGGACCGTGTCTACCTCAGGACCAACCCTTCCTTTCTTCCTAAAGTCGCTTCTGAAGCAAACATCAATCAGTCCATTAACCTCCCTGTTTTCTTCCCTAAATATGAAAACAAAGGTGAATATAAGCTACATTCATTAGATGTTCACAGGCAACTTAGATTTTATCTGAACAGGACGGCTGGTCATAGGCAATCCGACCAGTTGTTTATTTCCTTTGCAAAATTCAATTTGGGCAAGCCAATTTCTAAAGTTTCTCTGTCCCGATGGATTTCACAGTGCATCTTATTGGCTTATCAAGCTTCAGGAAGGCCGGAGGGTGTTCATGCCCATTCAACCCGGTCAGTATCTACCTCGGCAGCCTTCAAGGCTAGGATTCCTCTAGATGATATTTGTGCAGCAGCCACGTGGGCTTCATCTCATACTTTTATTTCCCACTATAAGTTGGATCTTACATCTAGGGGTAGAGCATCCTTTGGCTCCGCGGTGCTCCGGAATATCCTTCCATGATGGCCGCCCAAGATTCAGGTAGCTGGGGACTCTGTCCCACAGGATGCAGACAAATGAATATCCTACTTCAGATTTAGAAGTTATGTACTCACCATAACGTTCCATCTGAGTAGGTGTATTCATTTGTCTGCAACCATCCCGCCCTCCTATCCCCCTGGCCTTTTCAGTTTCCTGCATATTCTATGTTACCCTTTTCAGGGTGTTGTTGCTTTGGCAAACTCGATCTGAGGTCATGAGGGTAGAGCAGGGCATTATGGGTGAGGGGAGGAGCTGAGAGCTTGGATCCATAGCTGGAAAACCATGCCGGTTCGGATCCGATGTCGGATCCATAACCCACAGGTTGCAGACAAATGAATACACCTACTCAGATGGAACGTTATGGTGAGTACATTACTTCTAATTATCCTATCAGAAAGGGTTGCTCTTTACAAAACAGTGGCAGCAGAAGGGACGAATATTAACAACTCATGGAACTCATAAACAAAGACATTGGTAACCCCCAAACTCTGGATCCCACCCAGTTTGGGTTCGTGAAAGGCAGATCATGCCTCCTGAACCTGATCGACTTCTTTGAGGCAGTCACCAAAGCCGTGGATGAGGGTAAGGTTGTTCACACAGCCTATCTTGACCTTGCCAAGGCTTTCGACAACATCCCCCATTCTGGAATTATAGCTAAACTCACTAAACTAGGTTAAATCCCTAGGTCACAAGATAGGTTGCCATCTGACTCACTGACAGAACCCACACTATAAAAGTGGCAGACTCCAAACCTGACCTCAAGGCAATGACAAGTGGAGTGCCACAGGGTTCCATCCTGGGACCTCTCTTGATTGGTATCTACTTCTCTGAAGTACAGGCTAACACAGAAGGCCTCTGGCTGACTAAGTTTGCAGATGACTGCAAACTAGGAGCCGTAGTCAAGTCCCCAAATGATGTGGATATCCTACAGAAGGGCCTCACTGAGACAGATGCCTGGTGTCAGAGCCATGGCCTCAAGCTCAATGCCAAAAAGTGCAGTGTGATCCCCTTTGGTAAAAACTCTGTACCCATGAACTACCACATAGGCAGCAATCTACTTAACACCGAATGCATGATAAGAGACCTTGGGACCCAGGTGGACAGTAGTCTCTCCTTTGATAGTCACTTCGCCACAGTAGTCAGTAAGTCCTTCTGCGTGTCACACCTTATCATAAAAGGATTCTCATCCAGGAAAAAGAGGTCATTGTTCCCCTCTACTCATCACTCATTAGACCCATTATAGAGTACAACCCCCCTTTTGGAATGTACCTCACAAGACATCTGCAGCAGCTGGAAAGGCCACAGAAGTACCTCACAAAGAGGATTACTGGCCTCAAACAAATGCCCTACACTGACCACCTCAAAAAACTCCAACTTTACTCCATAGCATATCGCCTACTCCGAGGTGATCTCTGCCTAACATATAAAGCTATGTCAAACCCAGAGCTGTTGGACATGCTACACCTAAAGAAATCCCAATCCCTCCAAGCTACACGCTCTAGGGACCTAAACCTTGTCACCACAATAAACAGGACATGCTGGAGGGATAGGTTCCTGTCCCAGAGACTTCCTATACTCTGGAACAAGCTACCCATCTATGTTAAGCAAAGTTCTTCATTAGCACTCTTCAAGAAAAATCTTGATGAGTGGATGGGAAATAGGAAATACACCCCGGGGATCACTTCTGTGTCTCTGCTGGACAGTGGCACAGGAAAATAACTTTCTTGGGTGGCTTACGTAGGCCCTTGGGCCGATAGCCTAGTACCCACGTATGAACTGGGGGCATGAGCATTTGTTGGAAATGATGATTCTCTTCTACCTGGTGTACAGTGAATAAAGTTTATCCCTGTAATCAAAAGATGTTGAAGCAGGTGTGAGATTCAAGTTCCTAGTTTTTTCCTGGAGGATCAAAAACATTTTTGCAATATCAGGCTAAGGTGAAAATAAAAAAAAGTTTCCCAGCAAATAGCCTGCAGTCTGAAAGGGACTGCATCTTATTCCTCTGTTAATAGCAAACCCATATGGAGAACTTGCCAGTAAAATCTTTTCCGTTGTTTCAAAGGAAAATAATTGAGCAACATATAAAAATCCCATCAAAGACTGCTGTTGGCTGGTTGAGGTGATGAGGAAGATCAGCAGCAGTGATGTGAAGGTAGAAATAAATGGGAGAGTTGTTAAGTATCATTTCCAAAAAAGATGCAATTTGGATATGAGAACTGTACTTCTGCAAGAAGTTGCTTAAAAAAAAAAAAGGTTAATTGCCCGAATAATAGAATTTAATAGCTTTTAGACACATTTTTTTCCTGAGGATATGCAGCAAGTATTAAAACAGGCTAAACTGCTACTAGGAAATATTTAAGTGGAGTTGATTTTCTAGTTGGTGCCAGTCCAAGAACTAGGACCCTTTTTGGTCCCAGATACCGCCGGATAAAAATTAGTTTGTGAGAGTTACTCTCCTCTGGCTTTTTTATTCGTCTGTTGAGGTTTATTTGTCAACTGTTTATGTTTGTCTGCCCTTGGATCTTCCCCTTTCTTCCTATGTTCAAGTTAAATACTTTTTGAAAGGGGTTTTCCATACCTCTCCACCTAGAAAACTGATGGCTACTCCTTGTGATCTTAACACTGTGCTTAAAAAGCTTGCTGCTTTTCTGTTTGAACCAGGGTATCAATTGGTTTTGAAGTTTGTATTATGGAAGATTGTTTTACTCATTTGTCTGACTTGTGTTAGGAGAGTATTCAAGTTATAGGCTCTTATGGTGAGTCAGCTCTACCTATTTTCCACATGAACAAGGTTTCTTTGTGAACTAATACCTCTTTTATGCCTAAAGTGACATCAGCGTTTACATTGAGCCAGTCTCTTAATCATTCTGTTTTTTCCTGACTCCAAGAACAAGGGAGAAATTCTTTGCACTCTGGATGTCACAGGCAGCTCAGATACTACCTAGACAAAACTGAAGTCCGTCGGGAAAGTTGACCAGCTGTTTGTCTCCTATGAAGGTAACAGGAAATGACAACCAGTGTCAAAGCAGACAGTTTCCAGAAGGATTCCAGATTCTATTGCTTTGTTATTTGTACCATAATAAGCCACTTAGACAGGCTTTGGCACTTTCAGTGACCTAGAAAGAGATGAGACTCTAGAAATATTGTAGAGCCTCAAAAGGGTCCCGTGTACATAACTTCACAAAGCACTGCAAACTAGATTCCTTTTCCATGTCCAAAAGAGGCTTTGCTAGGACTGTTCTCCAGGAGCTCTTGGGTTGTTAATTTTGTCTTTTCCTCTTAGTTTCTAAATTATGGTAATCTATCCAAATTTCTTACGCTACTGCAACAGTGATCTAATATTGAACATAGTACAGTTGGGTAACTATATCTAACTGTAGATGTTCGAATAGATAACTGTTGCAGTAGACACCTCTACCTCCAGACCCCTTCTTTTTGTGTTTGTTTTTAATTCAGAGGTATGGATGTGTAAATCTTTGTGCATGTAGTTGCCTTTTGTTTCATTTTTTAGCATTTTTCCTTTCAGGGTTAAGAAAGCTCTGAACTTTTGCTGCTCTGTCTTTTTATATTAAGCTCCTTTCAAGCTCTTGACAGTCAGAGCACATGGAAGTCCAGTTGCTGTTGGGTAAGACCCAAATAACATATACTCCTGCAGCAGCGGTCTATTAAAATATCTAATGTTACAGTAAATTTACTTGCACAACTGCACTTTATACCTATGTGTATAAGCTTGAATATGCAGCCCCTCTTTTTCCCTTAACTGACCGTAGCTAAGATGTAATCAGGAATTCACCCACAATCTTTAAGCATGTAGATATCCTCCTGGCCCCAGATGACAAATTCATTCTACCCATCTAACCAGGTGTAGCACTCTACATCTCCCTGTGAGGAGGAGAATTTTTAAGGTGAAAGTCAGTTGTGAGTTGACTCTCATTTATGGTTAGATTTTTGTGAAGTGAAGCATGGTATGGGTGTAGGGATGGAACAAACCATGGTTGTTAGGTGCAACTTTAGAACTAAAATGGATCCAGGAAGTAGTGGTAGGAGGTGCCAAAATTTGGCTGTATAGTCCATTAAGCTCTGATTATGTCTCTGTTTTGTGGCTTAGTGCTTTACTACTGTAGAGTATGGGGTTCAATCTTGACTTCTTGTCACTGTCTTATGGAGTTTTGGCATGAATTTTCCATTTACTCACCTCCAAAATATGCCAGTTCATGCAGTAAATTAATATATATTTATTTTTATTTATTTTATTTTACATTTGTTGACCGGGTTAGTCCAGCTGGATACATATCCGTTTTCAGTGGAGGCCCGGGGAGAAAAGCTCCAAAGAACAGAGGTACATGAGTACATATACTGACAATACAATAGAAGTTAGACATTTAAAACAATAAGTAGTATAAAAATGTAATACTGGATAAAAACAATAAGTAATACAAAAATGTAATCCTGAGTAAAAAAGGAGTTAGTGAGATGGATTGTTATGGCTACAGGGTGTACCCTTTGGTAATTGGGTTGCATAGTGGCTTTGTTAAGCTGTTTGGGGTCAGGGGCATGCGCTATTAGTCGGGGTTAGGGCATGGGCAGAGCCATTGGGTTTTTAGTAATGCTCGGAGGTGAGTTTTAAATTGGTACAGAGTGGTCATTTGTCTAAGGTTGCTTGGGAGGGCATTCCAAGTCTTGCCAATGGAATTGGCATAAAGAGCTTCCCCTCCTGAGTTGTTAGGTTTGATGGTCAATACTTGAATACTTTTGGATGACCTGAGGGATGAAAGATTAGAGTAGGAGGTAAGAATGTTATTCAGTGAGGGAGTTTTATCAGGATGTTTAATGATTTTGAATGCCTCAGTAAGCTGGTTGAGTTTAAGAACATTGGGCAGTTCTAGCCATCCTAGTGTTCTTAGATTTAGGCAGTGGTGGGTGCGGTAGGGCATTCCTGTGATAAATCTAGCTATGTGGTGATAGGCAGTGGATAGTTTATTAAGCTCTTTTTTATGAAGGAAGGAGAATATGGGGGAGGCATAGAGGCATGCGTGTATGGCCTTGGTTGTAGCCAGAAACAGTTTGACGAAGACAGTTAACGTATTTGCATAACAAATTACATTTTAAGTTAAAATGCAGTAAAAACAGTCTTTTCCTTCTGTGCTTAATGGCCTAACACTTAAAAGTGACTCAGTAGTGGCTGAGGATGTAGATGCAATTTACCCATCCTACTGCATTCTGCTACCCTTTATAATATATGTAAAAACATAAAGTGACTGTTTCATCCAACTCCAAATCCTACATAATGCACATTTTGCATTGCTGCTCATTATTTCATTGTTATTACCTGAATTTTCCTGTAAATTGGTGGGTCAGGCTCCAGCTTTCCAGCTGCAAACAACTATATCTAAAAAAAGTGAACTTAATTGCATGGGTTATGGTACAGCATGTGTTTTGTCTGCCATCTTCTAACCGGTATAGTCTGGTTATGCCATTGTCGGCAAACCATCTTGCTTCCTACTGTTCCAGATGAACATCCGTTTAGTGTGCAGATGGAGTAAGCCATTAAAAAGCTTAACCTAAGCAGTGACCCATTATTATCAAAGAATGCTTTGCATATCTTCTGTGCAGAATGCTTGAAACCACCTGAGATCAGATTGCATTCATTGGTATAGAATGCTGAAAGGTAGATAACCGTTAAGTCTCATTGGATAAAAGACATGGCCTGTTAAGATGTCATGAGAAACAACCTTGCTGAAAACTTGGAGTCCCTAAATATCTTTCATCATGCTTTTTGAAGTTTCTCTTGTGTGTTTGTGTAGACTAAAGCAGTGGTGATGTTTTATGACATTTCAAGCTAACCGTGTGTGTGTGTGTGTGTGTGTGTATATATATATATATATATATATATATATATGTGTGTGTGTGTGCGCGTGTATGTATAGATGTAGATATATATAAAATAAACTTTCTTTTGCTTGCTATGATTAAGATCACGCATTGTAATTCATCTCGGGAATCTGTGATTTATTGGTGTAGTTTCCTAACAGCTGTATTATATAAACTTGGCTTAGCCCCAGTATGTGGAATTTATTTCTGCGCAGCTACTAGGATGTAAAGTTAAAATAAAGCAGGCAATAGCTAAGATATGTTGAGAAAATGCTTACAGACAGAAAAAATGGTTATTGTATTAAGCTTACAATGTAAGGACTTTTAGGCTTCAACTATCAATCGCAAAAAAATCAAAGAATAAAATGCAGATGGTAAAAAAATCATATATATTAAAAGTCCTGTAGATTAATGCAACACTTACATTTTTTTTCATTGGCATCCAAAGTAATAACATTTAATTCTAAAGGTGGCATAATTCCATAGTCTGAATTATAATACAAAGTAAGTCCAGCAGCAAGATTACAAGTTACATTCTACTCAATTTTATTATTAACCACTGCATACATATTTAACTCAATTCTTTTTGATCCTTTTAGCCTTTTCAGGGTCATAGAGGAAACTATAAGCTCTCATGCCAAAAAAAAAAAGACAAGGTAAAGAATTAGTCTTGCACAGGACAACACTACATGATGCACGCACACACACACACACACACACACACACACGCAGTTATAGTGGACAAACACTTCATCTGCAGCATGCCTTCGAGATCTGAAAGGAAAAGAAAATCCACATTAACTCATGGAGTAAATGTAGATTCCAAAAAGACATTCTCCCTGGGAAATGAACCAGAGAGCCAAGAGCTGTGAGGCAGCAGTTCTAACTCGTGCACCACTGTGCCAGTACAAAAGTTAAAACTACTATTTGGAAAACTTATCTCAATACTTTCTGCAGGATGTGGTACAAACATAATTTGAAGGCATTAAAAAGTGACATCAATCAGAAGTGTCATTTACTATGACTTCTAATTCTTTTACCCCCCCCCCATGCTACCCTATTTTAAGTCAGTGTGTTAAAAAAAAGCAGATGTTTATCATATTGATCACTTCTGAAGTAGCCTTAGCTATATGGTTTTATATCCTGCCAAGCATGTAATAGCTGGCCAGCTTCCAAAGTTTCAGGGCACCTTAAACATGCCCAAATTGTCAGGCAACTCGAGCTGAGCTGATTAAAAGGCACATTTGGACATGAAGCCCTTCAAATTTTACTGCCACTAAAGAGTACACTCCTCTGATGCTTTTGAGGATCAAAATCATCTTGTGCTATCCTTTGCTGGGCAGATGAGTTCCCTTTGGGGAACAAACCTTCCATTTTTTTTTCTGTGGAGAAATTGTGTTTAGTTTGCTTTTCTGGAACTGGTATTGTGTTTTAAAAGTGGTTTTTACTCTGTTTTTCTCTAAAAGAAGAAACTTTTATGGACTGGTAGTTTTTACTGGCAATTGCTGTTTGCCTTCTCTGGGAAAGACACCATTTTCAGCTTGACCATCGAATGGACCACTGGTCCCATGATTGGTCCTTCTTTCAGTCACAAAAACTAATAATCAAGCAAACAGCCTTTCCCACCACAGCAGGCTATCAGTTTGCCTCAGCCATAGGTGAGTGACTGAGTGACGCTGATCTGGCCATTTGTTGTACCTTAGATCACTCCTCTTTTACCCCAGATTACTGTGGTGTAGCACCTACAGCCATTATGGAAAGGGGGTTATCCACGCAACTGTTGTGGTCTCATCAGTGGGCAAGGAAGAGCCACTCTTGTTGATCCTGGGAGAGGGAACAAAGAACTTTTCCCCATTGGGTCAGAATGTTGTGCCCATCCCTGGGGAAGCTTCTCCTGCTGTTATTAATGCATTTGGCCCCAATTTCCTGTCAAAAAGAAACAGAAAATCAAGCCTGTATTTACTTCTCAATTTTCATTTGATAGAGGATTAGTTTGTGTCTGGCTCATGGTTTTAAGTTAGGCTGTTGATCCTTCTTGTGAAGTAGTTTCTGGTAAAAGAAAGAGGGATTCCTCTTTTCCTGAAGAGATTCAAGATTCTGTATCTGAACAGGAGGATGCTACAAAGGTGATCAAAAGGTGTAATGAAAGCAGGGAAGCTGAAGCTGGGAGTCTCTAAGATTTTTCAGCCTTCCACTTCCAAATTTTCCAAGGGATTTTCTATCTCCTCATCCAGTTTTAGCAAAAAGCAGAATACACAGTTTCAGCAAAATACAGTTAAATAGATGTTTAAGGAGAAATGGCAAGGGTATTCCAAAAAGAAGTCCCAAATCTCCCAAAAACCAATTACAGTCCAGCAAGACTGAATGATTATTCAACAGACTTTGTGAACCCCTCCTACCTTGGCCCCTTTTTTTCTAACAAAAGTCTGAATCTCCATTTTTTTTGTTTGACGTCAGATAGTTTCAGACAAATGGGTTCTGAAAACCATTCATCAAGATTACAGATGGCAGTTGAAGGAAATTCCTCTTTTCTAGAGTAGTCATTCGTCATCCTTCAAATCAGATTCTCTTGTTTCCATGGGTTCATCACATGCTGTCCCAAGGAGTGATAGAAGCAGTTCCTCCTTTCCAGGTGGGGAATGTTTTTTATTCAAGGGTGTTTCTAGTGCCAGTGAAAGAAAATTCTTGAAGACCTGTTCTGGATCTTTCTTTCCTACTTCCATTTCTGATAAGGTGGAAATTCAAAATGTCAATTCCCACTTGTTACCTCTTCTTCCGCTTTCAAGTTTCCTGGTAACACTAGACTGAAAAGATGCTTATCACATCTATATTCAGCCAGACATTTCATAATGTTTTGTTTGTCTAGATCACATTATCAGATGTCCTTTCATTTCACTGTTGCAGTATTCATTCCAATTGGGATCCCCTGTCAAGGGAGGCCTGATGTCCAGACAGTATACCAAAGCTTTTAGGTTGTTTTAAGGTATGGTGTATGTCACGTGTATGCTCTTCACATAGTGTAGGGCATAAAGGTGACATCTTTATATACCAGCCCCAGAACAACTTTGCCGCTTGTCCGATCGCCATCTTTTGATCGTCGGTATGAGCACCTGTTCCATTGCTAGTTCACCAAGCAGTTGCAGATAAGTGCCAGGTTGAGGGGTTTTTGTATCTTGTCTTTTCTTTTATTCCTGTTGCTTGAGCATCCAGGAAGGGTAAATGCCAGTGCGAGAGACAGATTCCCCATAAAGACCTTCGCTAGTGGTGCCTGTTTTGCATTGGTGCTTCCCAATACTATATGTCCAGTTCAGTTTGTCAGCCCTTTGTTCCCAAGCCCCTCCATAGTAGGCCTTCTTTTTTGACATTGTATCTAGGGAATCAACATCTTAAGCTCTTAGCTAAAGATGCTATAGAAGGAACTTCCCGCTCCGAGGGGCAGCTGTCTGGGGAAGTAGACAGCCAGGAAATCTAGTACAGATTTTTCTGCTGTACAGCCTCTGCTGGATGTCTCTCCCAAGGCGAGTGAAACCCTGGAGGTTCATCCAGCTTCGTAGTTGGATTTATTGGCTGCAAACGTGTTGGAGAAGTGTATGGACCCAACCTTAGCTACGTCCTTGGATGCCTTGCAGACTTCCACATCAGATGTTCAGGGGGAACCACAGATTATTTCCAAGGGGCCTGGGGTGTTTCTCAAATTTTAGTCAGAGAAGAGATCTGTATTACCATTATTGAATTCTGTGTGGGGTCAGAGCCGTCTACATTTCATAAGGTGGACATCCCCTTAAAGAAAAACTAGGAAACTAAACATATTGCTCCAGTTTCTAAGGACCCACAGAGTGAATGGCAACATTTCACTCAGAGGTTGTTTAATGCTTTTATGGCTTTAAAACCACCTCAGGGTATCTCTGCTCCAGCTTTTCCTTGATCTTCTACTCCCTTCAAAGACCCAGGGAACAGGATTCCTTTGAGGTGGAGGCAGATTCAGATGAGGAATCTTTACCTACTCCTCTGTTTCCCTCTACTTTAGAATATGAGTTTGAGGAAGAGGACTCTACTAGTCCTGATATTCTTTTTGAGGAACTTTTTTGGTGACACAATCTCTAGAATGATGGATTTTTTTTAAAATTGGGTTGTACTCAGTTTTCTGAGGTGCAAAAAAGGTATTAAGCACTCCTGCAGATGATATCTCCCAGGCTTTTTGCTGTCCCTCCTGTTCTGGCTGCCTTGTTGGGTGCTTTTTGTAATGCTTCTAAGGCTCCTGACTCCTAACCCCCTGCCCCCAAGAAACCTGATAGGTTTTTTAGTGTGCCTGAGGACTGCAAATGTCTTTGTAAGTGCCCTTTTTCTGACCCCATGGTGGTGTCTGTGGCTTCTGACAAACCATCTCAATTATTACCTTTTAAGTTATTGCCTTCTGATAAAGATAGCAGAACCATGGAAGGGTTGGGGAAAACTGTTTATACTTCTGCTACTTTAGCTTTTAGGGTAGTCAGTTATCAGACCCGTATGTCCAGGTACATGTTGGCTGTTCTTTCCCAGGACTGTCAGATAATTTCTGATCTATCAAACTCTGAAGGGAAGACAACTTCTTTTTTATTAGAGACGGCTTCTCAGGTGGCACATCATTCCATAGTGTAGTTGTGATGCAGCAGATGTTTCCTCTGGGGCTGCTGCTTTTGAGTCTGTAATGAGATATTCTTGGCTTCAGCTTCAATCTCTGCCTCATGATATTAAGGCTAAGTTGATGGATGCTCCTCTGGATAGTAAACACTTATCTGGTGAAGCTGCTACTGATTTTTCTCTCTTCAGGATAAAGGAAAGGCTTGACAGGAGCTTAAACATGTTTTTGTTTCTTCTGTACCTGAGTTTCAAAGGAATTACCAATAAACCTGCCTTTGTTCGTAGGCAATCTCGCCCTCCCCCAAAGGGCAAGAAAGATGGGAAGTGGGCTTCTCCTGCTAAAGCTACTCAGACGTCTGTGCCCCAGAAGTCTCCTTTTTCTAATAAACCAGGTGCTGTCTGACTATCCTGTTCTTCCCAGCCACATTCCTCTTTCTCTTCACCTTTCTCTCTCTCACTGCTTGGTTAAAGATTAGTCAGGACTTCTGGGTTTTGTCCATTGTCCGCCAAAGGTGTTTCATGGTCTGGAAATCTCTTCCCCTTTTATGGGAATTCCTCAGCCCCCTCAGGAACAGCTGTCCTTTCCAGGAGTGCTTCAGGATCTTTTGATTTAGGGTACTATTCAAGAAGTTCCAGTTTCTGAAAGGGGAGGGTGTATTACTCCAGAATGTTCCTAGTACCCAGAAAAGAGGGCACTTGGAGACCAATTTTAGGCCTCTCTTATGTGAATACTTTCTTGATGGGTCCCTCTTTTCGAATGTTGTTCCTTCAGACTTTGTTCCCACTTCTGCTTCCTGAGGCTTACATGGTGTCTCTAGATCTCAAGGATGCTTATCTCCATATCCCATTTCATCCCTTTTTCAGAATGATTTTACATTTCTCTGTTGCTTCCTGGCATTTTCAGTTCTTTGCTTTGCTCTTTGGCCTTTTTACTGCTCCAAGGGTATTCAACAAATGCCTCACTCTTGTGATTGCTTTTTGCAGTCTAAGGGAGATCCCATGTCTTTCCCTACTTGGATGACTTCTCTTTTCAGGCATCCTCTCCATAGACTTTGTTGCAAAGCCTTCATTTTGCAATATCCCTTCTGCAGAGCCTGAGGTTCACTATAAATTTCAAAAAGTCCTTTCTGACAACTTCTCAAGATCATGTCTTTCTGAGGTGCAGGATCCAGACTGTTCCTATGTGGGCATCCCTGCCTCCTCCAAAAGCCCTAACTCTCATTTCCTTTTTTCAGTCCCTTCTTCCTCTGGAATCTGTAACTGCAAGGGAATTTCTGAGAGCTCTGGGGTTCATGGCTTCCACCATCCCTATGCTCCATTTTGCTCAACTCCACATGAGAAAACTTCATTGGTTTCTAAAGTCAGTTTGGCTTCAGCATTCTTATCCCCTCATGTTTTTAGTTCCTTTCTTTCATGTCTTGAGCAGAAACTTCAGTGGTTGACTGTCAATCCAGGGCTCCCATTTCATCCACCTCTTCCCTCTTAGGAAATGTTCAGAGACTCATCAGATGTGGGATGGGGAGCAGGTTTTGGCTGCCTAAAGGTGCAGGGAGTCTGATCCTTTCATCAACAGGAAGACCACATCAGTGTCAAGGAGATGAGAGCTCTTCTGCTAGCTCTTCAGGCTTTTCATCCTCTCTTCTCCCTAGGACATCTTAAGGTGTTTACAGGCAAAACCACACTTATGTGGTACATCAACAAACTATGGGGACAAGGTCTTGTCTTCTTTGCAGGTTGGCACTCCTAGTGTGGAAACTAGCTATCCAGTATCAAGTGACTCTACAGGCAGTGTACATTCCTTCAGGTCAAAACTTTGTGACCGGCTGTCTGAGCAGGTCCATAACACAATCACATGAATATATGCTTTACAGGGATGTGTTTCTGGACATCATCCACCAGTGGGGTACTCCTCAAATGAATCTTTTTGCCTCCCTTCTGAACAAACAACTTCCTTTTTTGCTGTGCCAGAATCCCAGGCCCTCTGTTTTTCCTGGAAGGGGGTGTTTCTTTATGATTTCCCTCCCCTTCATTCCAAAAGTCCTGTTCAAAGTACAACAGGATGCTGCAAAAATGTTACTGGTGACTCCCTTTTGGCCAATACAGCATTGATTCCCTCTTCTGCATTTAGCCAAGGGCAGTCATCACAATGGTGGGCGCCTCATACAAGACAAGTGATCTCTCATCCATCCCTACCTGTCCACACTTCAGTTGACACTCTGGGTGATAGGATTTTTGATTCCACATAGACACCTTTTTTTCTGAGGACATGCTTAGGGTCCTGCAGGAGGCCAGGAAACCTAGTATTAGGAAATTCTACTTACCAAATGGAAGAGGTTTCTCTTTGATGTCTTTCTCATAACCTGGATCCACTTTCTGTGGATCTTCCTTTGTTTTTTTCTTATCTGTGTGAACTGCTCAGTGCTGGGTTGGCTTATTCTTCTGTTAAGGCCCATTTATTTGCTATCTCTGCTTGTCTGCCTTTATCACCTCCTCTGGCTTCTAGATTGAAGCCAAACAATTTCCTAAAGGTGTCCTGTATATTAGGCCTCCCATGAAGTCTGTTCCTCCTCCCTGGGATCTTAATTTTGTTTTGGAAAAATTCACCCAGGCTCCTTTTGAGCCTGCAGTTTCAACTTCCTTGCAACATTGTTCTTGGAAGATTGCACTTTTGTTAGCCCTTACTTGTGCCAGATGGGTATCCGTGTTTCAACCCCTTATGGCTTGTCTTCCTTTTTTGCGTTTTCATAAGGACAGGGTGTCTCCCTTCGTACTAATCCTCCTTTTATACCCAAGGTGATAAACGAGTTGTCTCTTAATCAGTCTCTTCATTTTCCCACTTTTTTTTTCCTTCTCCGCAATCTGCTAGTGAGAATGTGCTGCACACATTGGATATGCATAGACAACTCAGATTTATTTAGGTAAGACCAAGACTTTTTGTAAATCTGATCAGCTCTTTGTTTTTTTTTTTTTATCCTAGATCATTAGGATTGGTTGTGTCCAAGCAAACTATTTCTTCTTTTTATTCCTTTCTTAGTAAGAGCCTTCCTCCTTCTGTTAAGTCTCATTTTACTATAGCTGTGGCTTCTTCTGGTACCATTGGATACTAACTCTATTGTTGAGGCAGCTATCTGGACTTCTGTGCATACTTTTACCAAGCACTACAAGTTGGATGGAATTTCCAGAGATAGAGCTGGTTTTGCTAGGGCCATCGTTCATGGCTTCCTAGAGACCTCGGCTGGTCCTTCCTCCTCCCTCTCTTCTTCCCGACCTTTGACACTCTCCCTATTGTAATGAATACTGCAGCAGTGAAATGGAAGGACATAGTACAGTTGTGTAAAATCTTGCCATAATGGTAGATATCCTTCTCTTCAATGTTGCAGTATTCACTCCCTCCCTCTGCCCCCGGTCCTTTTCTTTTCAGGATGTATTGATTTACCTCTCTACTCCTTGGACTGGCATTCCTACTAGGGCTCTCAGTTTTGAGGTTGGTACTTCCGGACATCACCTTTATGCTGTACACTCTGCAAGGAGCATACGCGTGATGTACGGTGTACTGTAAAGCAACCTAAAGGCTTTGGTATACTTGTCAGACATCAGGCTGCCCTTGGCAGGGGGTCCCAATTATAATGAATACTGCAACAGTGAAAAGAAGGACATCTACTGTTATGGTAAGATTTTACACAACTGTGCTTTCTCTACCTTACCCTTTAGACTATCCACTGCGCCAGTAGTGTTCACAAAGTGTCTAACTCCAGTTAATAGCTCATATTAGGCTACAGGGTATCCATATTTTTATGTCTGTAGATGACTTGCTTATCTTTGCAGAGTCTTTTTCAAAAGTGTCGGGAATCTCTCTCTTGAGTGAGAGTCTCACATAGCTTTCAAATCTTTAATGCAAGAAATCTGGACAAAGGCCCAAAAATGGGGACTGATTTTAAATGTTGCTCTTATAGACTTAGAAAGTTGCTAGAATAACAGGATTTGTGCTGGCAAACATTTTCTGAAGGACTTAAAGTCTAAAACGCAAATGTATGTTATTATTTAGTGACGTCAGTCCTCTGTGATTTACTAGAAAAATAAAAAATTTGTGAGGAACAGACCAAAATATGAGGCAAAAATCTGGACATTCTGTGAAAATATGGATAGTTGAGAGATCTGTTATACAAGCTGGGATCCCAAGAGAACATTCAAAAGTCTTTCTTGACTGCTTCACACAGGATTGTGTTCCTGGAGATGTCAACTAGACACCATAGTTCAAAGAGCTTTCCTTTCACAGGAGGAAATAGATCATTCTAAGCTTTTTGACTCAAACTTTGGTCACTGCGAGGGAATACCTCAGAATTCTGGGTTTCATGGCATCTATGATTCTCATAATATCCCTGGCCAAGACTCCATGTGAGAAAGATACATTGGTAAATGAAATCTCTTTGGTCCCAGCATCAACATCCTTCATCCTGCCAAATCCCAGTCCTGGAGTTTGTAAAAAGAGAAATCTTTTGGTAGAGATAATAGATCTGATGTCATTTTCATTCATTCCTCATGTCCGACATCTGATGCTGTCATTTTCATCTGTTCCTCAACCTGTGGGTTTTTGATCTGACTCTGCCACTTTTCAAGCTTAGGATCTGAAGTTTGAGCTCCCCTCCATGTCATTATGCCTGATTCACCCTGATTAATTCAGATCGTGTTTGCCTCTTGTCTGAAAAGCATCGAGGTTCTGATGCTCTAGAGCTCCTCTTAAGGTTTTTTGGTAAAACCGTAAGTCAGACTTGAGCCATGTTTTCCTTGTCGCGTTGTACCATCCTCTCCTCCCTTTTTACCTCTTGGCTCTTAAATTTGTATAAAACAAAAAAAAAAGGCTTTTTGGTCTAGCTAGACTTTCCTGTGCATTCTTCCTTATGTTCTTTCCTTTTCTTTTCTCTCTTCTCTAAAGTAGGTAGATTGTTCCTTGTTGGTTTATCATGACTGAAAAGTCTGACAAACCATTAGGCTTTAAGAAATGCCCGTCCTGTGGGAACTGGATTCCCTTATCTGATGCCTACAGGGAGTACGTTTACTGTCTAGGCACAGCGCATCTGGACAGTTCTTGTGGAATTTGTGAAGGCTTTAATCTGTGGCCACTGGCAGACTGTGGGAACAAGCTCATTTTAAAGGGCTTGCTTCCTACTCCTGCACCTTCTGTACCTTCTACTTCAGGGGCTCAGACCTCTGTCAAGAAACATAAGCAGGCCAAGGAACATAGAAGACATTCCGCTGAGCGATCCTCCTCCAAACCACCAAAAAAAGCCTCTTAAAACCTCAGATCCGAGAACTTCAGATACAACAGCCATAGTTTCTCCCTCTTCAACCCTCTGGGCTCCCCCTTTCACTTCAGAGCCAGATGTCTCGGCGAAGAGGTCTTCTGTCAAGGAGGCCTCTTCTAAAAGAGTGTCCAGGCCACCACCAGTGTCCTCTATCAGGTCTTCCCGGAGCTTGTCCAAACATGAGGTGGATAGACTGAGGAAATTTCTCAAGACACAGATCTAGAAAGGGGTTTGCCAGCTTCGTCCCCTTTCAGATCTGTGAGCAGATATTCTCCCTTCCGTCCTGTAACTCCTTCTTTGATCCGACCTCCTGCTTCAGAGTTGTTGGATCTGATGGCCCAGAGAACTGATGTGGTAATTACTACTGCGAGTCTGACTACCTTCCTGACGCGCTTGGCTCTGACAGTGTCAGGACCCAGTACATCTTGGAGCCGAAGCTTAGATGTCGAGTCCGGGGGACTTACTTTGACTCAGAAGTTTTCAGAGCTGTTGCTGCTTCTTGGAGCCTCAATGTTTGACAGCTTGGGGCTGACTCCCCCTTTGGAAGATTTTGGGGGGGTCCAGAAAAGTCTGTCCTGACTGCTTTGGCTACAGGGGGATGACTCTTCGGTCCTCGTAGTCCATCTGCTTTCAAAGGGGTGGAGAGGGTCCTTTCCCACCCTAGGGGACTCCCAGTTGTCCTACCGTTGGATCCGATCACCACCTCCTTGGAATCTGTGGCTAAGATCTCAAGTCTACCACTGGGACAGCCCATCTGAAAAGCCTCCAACCTTTTCCAACTGTGGAACTCCAAATTTCTTCCAATACTTCCCTGGAGCATCCCACTAAGAGGTCCCATGGAAGAAGTGTAAAAGGAGGCACTTGCATTCCCCTCAGGAATTGGTCACTACTGAGACTGACTTCGAGGAAGGGGAGGGGACCTCTAGATTTCCACCTGATGATGTCTCCTTTGCAGACATCTTAGAGATCCTCTGTCAGAAAGATGGATGGTCCTCACAAAAACCTAACCCAGACGAGACGGTGCTTTTGGAGGCTTTTGGCACAGGCACATCTACATCCTGGATGTCCCCCTTGCTGATCCACTTATCGACTTAGTATTTACCAGGGTATGGAAGGAACCGAACACTGTAGAGCCCATACCCAAATGGGCAGATAAGACACTCATTGCCTCCATAGACAGATTACACTGGACCAAAGGGATCCCAGTAGATGCCATGATTGTTGTGGCAGCCACCAAAGAGGAGCTGGCTCAGGAAAGCTCCACTGTCCATCCCCCTAACAGGGAGTCTAGGGCTTTGGACAGATTTGGAAAGAGAGTTTATGCTTTGGCTGTGTTTGCTTTGCAAGTGCTAAACTACTTATCTCACTTTCCTAGGCTTCAGAGGGACTTAATCAAGGAACTATCTAGCTTGGTCTCTGAGTCCATGTCTGATGAGGAATAGAAGACCTTTTCCTCCAGAATGGCCGCTCTTTAGTCAATATCCAACTCGTCCATGAGGTTGATTTCCCATGCTACAGATGGCACCTCAAGGGCCACCACTTCCAGTATTGCCATTAGGCTCCATGCCTGAATGTGGTTGTGTGACTTTGCAGAACCTTTCAAGGTGTCATTTGTCAGTGCACCCTTTGGTTCGTCATTGTTTGGCCCCATAGTCAGAGCGACACACTGCCATATCGAGAAAAATGAAAAGACCTTGTCTGCCATTGGGATCCGTTTTTTCACACCACAAAGATCCTTCTCCAGGAATCAACATGGTGGGGAAAAATGTGGTTCAAGAAGTCTCAAGGTCCCTTTTAGGAAGCTCAGGGAGACTCCCCCCAGGGGCGGGGGGGGGATTTATAGTGGTAGATGCCACACCCGGGGCAGAGGGGTCCGCAGAGTCATGGGTCTTGAGATTCTTTTTCGGACAGACCCTTTCAGTACCCCTGAAAAGTTGGCCAACTGTCCTGCTCTGGAGGCAGTCAAGGGGCACTTATCCTTGCACCCAGAAGCCTGGATAGCCATCAAAATGGCCAGTGGGTGCTAAGGATCATATCCAGAGGATACTCCATTCCGTTTTTAAATCTCCCCAAGCCAAGGACGTACCTCCCCGATGTGCCACCCAATGAGAAGGAGGTAGCAGCTGTAGAAATTTCAAAGCTGTTCCAAAAGAGTCATCCAGGTGGTCCCTCTTGATCAAGTTGGATCAGGCATTTACTCAAGGTTCTTTTTAGTTTGAAAAAAGCCAGGGATTACCTGTTGCAACTAGCTCCCACACTTGGCATAATCATCAACATGCAAAAATCATAGTTTTACTACCTGTTCAACTGATAGTCTTTTTGGAGCACATTTGGACATGACCAAAACTATGGAATACCTACCTCCAGACATGGTGTCAACCCTGAGGCTGCATATCTCGCAGATCCTGGCAATTCTGGAACCTCCATCAAAATTAGGGCATTAGGTTTGATGGCTGCCATGATAACTCTATTACCTGCAACTCTATTACTTGCACATGAGAATCCTGCAGTGGAAGTTCAGTCCAATGGTCTTTACACCATCACCCACTGAACCAGCTGATCAAGCTTTCACATGTATGCAAAGATTCTCTCTATTGGTGGCTTTACTCCTCCAAAGTCAACCAAGGACACCCTTTGTTTTTCCCCCACCAAGTGCTACGCTGACCAAAGATGCCACCCAGATAGGGCAGGAAAAGGTATTTTCTGAGACAAGACGGTCCAAGGCACGTGGACTTCTCAGGAGACCAACTTAACTTTATCAACATCCTGCAGATGAAAGTGGTCCTCCTAGTGTTGCAAGCACACCACAGCTTTCTCCCTCTAGGGATTATTGCGATCCAGACAGACTGTGTGGTACATCAACAATCAGGGAGGAACCAGATCTTACCCACTGTGTCGAGAACCAATGAGAGATGGCAATGGGAGATACTTACCAACTGCTTTCTAACTGCATTGCACATTCCAGGGAAGTACAACATTCTAGCAGACAGGCTCAGCAGAGTTTTACTGATGCCTCACGAGTGGTCTGTAAATCAGTCAGTGGCAAACATGATCATTCTCAAATAGGGTCAGCCTTGCTGTGATCTCTTTGCATCCCCACTCAACAAGTGCAGCAGGTTCTTTGCCTTGATCCCTCCTCAGGGACAGTCACCAAGAGATGCTGTAGTTATTTCTTGGCCTCCTATACCCCTGATCCCCATTTTATTTTCCGAAAGCACACCAGTTGAAGAGCAAAGTAATCCTCATTTGGTCCCTTTTGGCCTCTCCAAGTCTGGTTTACCTTCCTTTGGTCTCACCAGATTTTTCCCTCCCTGGACACTGGAACCACTTCCAGATATATTGTCCCATCCTGCAGAGCATACTCACTTGAATCTTCAAGGCCTAAAATTAACTGCATGGTATCTCCAATTCCAGTAATGGTCAGACACTCCAGGCTTTCATCCCCAGTCCAAAGGTTTCTGATTTCTTCCCACAAAATGTCTACCAGGAAAATCTACAAGAATAAATGGAAAAGATTCTCAATGTGGGCTCAACAGAAGCTCATAGATCCCTTTACAGCTCCTGTCCCTGTAGTATTGGATTTCCTGGCCATCCTCTTCCAAAATGAAGCCAGCTGTTCTGCTGTAAAAGTTCAATTGGAAGCTGTTTCATATTTTCACATTGGAGAAAACTCTTCCCCAATAGCCTTGTCAAAACTATGCAAGGCTTTTCTCAGAAATGCTTTACTTCATCCCCCAATCAAAGATCAACTTCTCTGTGGGACCTAACTTTGATTTTACAGGCATTAATTCTTCCCCTTTTTGAACCTGTAGCTAAGGTAGATTATTTCCTAGAAAACAGCTTTTTACTAGCCATTACTTCAGCAAAAAGAGTTTCTGAATTGCAAGCCTTCTCTTCTAAAAATCCTTATTTAATTTTCCACAAAGACAGAGTGTCTTTGTGGACCAGTCCATCATTTTTATGTAAAGTTGCTACAGAAAACAGTATCAATCAGTTTATTAACCTACCGATTTTCTTTCCTGATTTTCAAAACAAGGGAGAATACACACTGCATCTCCTTGATTTTCATAGGCAGTTAAGTTTTTTTCTGGACAGGACAAAATCTTTCAGGAAATCTGGTCAACAGTTCTTATCTTTCTCAGATGTCAGAAAAGGAGTGGCAGTTGCGAAACCTACACTGGCTAAATGGCTGCAAGACAGCATTTCCTTAGTTTATTCCTTGAAATGTATTCCTTTGTCTGAACATATCAAAGCTCATTCTATGAGATCCATCTCCGCATTTCAAGCCTTTTACTCAGTGTCAATTGATGACATTTATGCACCTGCTGCTTGGTTGTCTTCTCTTACCTTTATTACATGTTATGAACTTGACATTATTTCCAGGAATAGGGCTGTCTTTGGCTCTGCAGTACTCCAGAATATCCTTCCATGAGGGCCACCCTAGATTGTTGTAGCTGGGGACTCTGTCCCACAAGTTGAAGAATGAATGAAAATGACAATATCAGGTTAAAGAAGTTATGTACTTACCATAACATTCCATCTGTGTTGTCCATTTTCATTCTTCCTCAACCTCCCTGCCCTCTTTCCCCTTTCCATAATTATGCAAGACCTGATGCAGATACTAGTGGGAATCACAGTTAGTTTTTTGAGCCCCTGAACTCCATACACTCTATCCTCTTGCTGTATACTGTGAATGTACGATTACCTCCTCCTTTATTATATAAACATCCTGCGTATACATTAGCAGCAAACTCGATATGAGGTAATCAGGAGGGAATGAGGCATTATGGGATGGAGAGGAGAAGCTCGAGCTTCGGATCCTAAGCTTGTAAAGTGGCCAAGTCTTACCCGAAACCCACAGGTTGAGGAAGAATGAAAATGGACAACATAGATGGAACGTTATGGTAAGTACATAACTTTCTTTTTTCCGTTCTCCCGCCTTGATCCAAAGCAGTCACAACAGATGCCCTGGACTTTACTTGGGGCTCAGTTTCAGGAGGGATAAAAGTGCAGGGTGTGTGGAATACCAAGGACAGATGCAAGCATATAAATATCAAAGATATGCTTCTCATGATCAAAGCAGTCAAATTTCTGAACTATCTTTGGTCCCCGGGACTTCTTCAGATGGTTACAGACAATACCACAGTCATGTGGTACATTGACAGGCAAGGGAGGAACCAGGTCATATCCCCTTTTCAGGCTAGCCTTTTTAGCTTGGGATATAGCTTCACAGCACATTCTTATTCTACTTTCCATCAGAACAAAACTGTGTCCCAGACAAGCTGAGCAGGATGAGGGCAGACCCTCATGAATGGAAACTAGATTAGGGGTTCTTCAAAGATTTAATTCATCTGTTGGGAGTTCCTCAAGTAGACCTGTTTGCTTCCTCTCTCAAGCAGTCAACTAGCAGGATTCTGTTCTTGGACTCCATCCAATTAAGCCTGGAAGACAGATGCCTTTGTTTTCTTCCTTGGACAGGAATGTCCCTGTATGTTTTTCCAATAATATCCAGGCTACTTCTGAAGATTCAGAAGGAATCCCCCAAGATCATTCTGTTGACTTCCTTCTGGCCCAGGCAACTGTGGTTCTCCCTTGTTTTAGAAATGGCCAGGGCAGTTAACACAAGTTTCTTCACAGATTGAATCTACTGATAAAAGAGCAGGCATGCACGATACATCCTGACATCAAGCAGCTTCAGTTGATTGCTAGATAATAGGGTCTTAATTCCTTTTAGGCACCTGTTTACTGAGGATGTGCAGAAGATGCTAATGGAGGCAAGAAGGCCTGCTACAGCATAATCAGCACCTATTCAGGGCTAGTTGTTCTCTGGTTCTGCAATATTTTTGAGAGTTACTTTCCTATTGCTTTTCTTATTCCTCTGTTAGGTTTCATTTATCAGCCATTTCAGCATGTCTGCCCATGGTTCCTCCTCTTTCAAATGAGTGTCATATCAAAATATTTTTGAAAGTGGTTTTGCCTTAAAGACCTCCAAGAAAATAGGTGGCCCTTCCTTTGGAGTCTTAATTTTGTGTTACAGAAGCTAACACTTGCTCCATTTGAACCAATTGATCTAGCTGACTTGAAGTTCTTAACACTGATTGTTTTACTGATTGACTTAACTTCTGCAAGAAGGGTAGCGGAGTTGCAAGCTTTTATTTCGTCAACCCTCTCTCATTTTCCATAGGGACAGAGTTTCTGTGAGAACTAAACCTTCTTTTATGCCTAAAATGGAATCCGAATTTACTTTGCCAACCTACCCATCTCTCCCATTTTCTTTTCTGAACCTAATAATAATGGTGAAAGAATACTGCATACCTTGGATATCCACAGACAACTCCGGTGATGATATCTTGAAAGAACTAAATCTTTCAGATCTTTGGAACAATTGTTCATTTCTTGTGAAGGTAAGAAGGGGCAACCTGTGTCAAAACAGAGCATTTCCAGTTGGTTGTCTAATCCTATTACTTTTTGTTATACTCACCATAACAGAAATATTCCAGGCAGGATCAAGACCTACTTTACCAGGCCTGTAACTTCATCTATGGCTTTTTGGAAGAAGTTGAATTTTAGGAGTATTCTAGAAGCTGCTTCTTGGTCCTGTGTATATACTTTTATAAAGCACTATTAAGTTTGATTCTTTTTCTAATTCCAGATCAAGTTTTGCTAAGACCATTCTCCTTCCACCTCCCAAATGTTTTTAGCTAGGGTAATCTACCCATATAGCTAAGGTTACAGCAGCAGTGATCAGTATCATGAACGTAGTACAGCTCTGTAAGTAAACTTAACATAACAGTAGATGCTTGAATTATCACTGCTGCTGTAGCCACTTCCTCCCTCCTTCACCCTTGTTCGGTGTATTTTTTTATGCCGGGGTATGGACATTTATTTTTTGCTGTTGCTAACATTGTCTGTTCAAGGTTCTGTCTTTCTGTGTATGTTGGCAGGAAATCTTTGAAGGGCTTTACGTCCATACTTGCCTTTTACTGAACTCAGCTTTAGCTGCATGACAGTTTGTGCCCTGAAACCTTGGAAGCTGTTATGTCCTTGGCAGGATATAACCATGTAGCTAAGGCTACTGCAGTAGTGATCATTCAAACATCTACTGCTATGGTGAGTTTACTTACACAACTGTACTCTTACACCATTTTCCCTTCATTAGCAACAGCATTTGTAACCTGGAATCTAGGTTTATTCTTCAACTTATTTTCTCTGTTCTTTTTTATGTAACATGGTGGATTGTGATTGGATCTCCAATCATAGCCAATGTATATGTTTGTTTATTTATTGACATTTGTTAACCAGGTTTGTCCAGCTGGGCCAGAAACCTATTTTCAATGGAGACCCAAGGAGAAAACCTCCATTTACAAACCGTTTACAGTACACAGAAATTCAGTTTACAATCTGTAAAAATTCAGTGTATAATACATAGAAGTTCAGTTTACAATACCAATACATACAAACTCACATTGTAGGATAAGAATAACGAGTAAGGTAAAACACATCAGAAAATATATATACAATAGTTTTTTTGTACATGTTCAGTGGAATACTACTGTCAGAGTAATTTATAAAAGTTTGAGTAGAAGTGTAATTGTGAGATGTGAGAGATGAGAATGCATGTATAAGGTGGAAAGGGGACAGCAGGAGGTAGATTAAGATGCAAAGGCAAGTGGGAAAAAATATTGGAAAAGTAAGGGTAAAAGATAGTAGTGGAGTTAGGTAGGGTCATGACATGTACAAGTTTTGGTGTTAAGTCTGAGTTCTTGTGTATAGGGTGGGTAATGGAGCGTATGTGTGTTGGAAGTTTACTCCATGCTTGGGATATGGAGGGTTTGTACAGTAGTTTACAGATAGTTTTCTTACGTTGGTAAATGTCTAGGAGTTGCTGGATTGAGGTGCGGAGTGTGCTATTGGGGAGTATAGGTTGATACTAAGGAGGAGAGAGAGCAGGGAAGGAGCATGCTTTGTGTAGTATGGAGTGAGTGATTTGAAATTGTGGTAGGAGTTGTTTTGGAAGTTCCAGCCATTATAGAGAATTGAGTGCAAGGCAGTGGTGTGAGTTATAAGGGGAGTTTATGACAAATCTTGCTATTTTGTGGTATGTTTGTTGGTGTTTGGCCAGGGTAGTGGACTGAATGTTAGGATTGGGGTGGCATAGAAAAGGGAGGGGAGAATAAGATCTTGTGCCAGGGAGAGTCTAGTATTAGAAGTCAGGAATTTTCGGTTACAATAAAGCAAACCCAATTTTTGGTGAGTTATTTATATCTTGAAGGATATGCAAGTTGAATTTAAGTTTATCATCAATGATGGTACCGAGAAGCTGTGTGGGAGTCAGGTTGTATGGTGGTATTGTTGGAGGATGTGATGACAAAGGTAGATTTAATGTGAGAGAGAGAGAATGAGGAAGGAATAGCAGGAGTTTGTTTTTTGGGGGGTTTAGGATGAGTAAATTATCAGACAGCCACATTTCATTAGATAGAAAATTGTCTTGGGTAAGAGTGTAAAGGTCAGAGATATTGCTGGCTGTGCAGATAAGAGTTGAGTCATCAGCGTATTAAATTAGAGCAGATTGTTTGCAGGAAGTATGAAGTTCATTAGTAAAGATGTTAAACAGGAGGGGACCCAAGATGGAACCTTGGGGTACCCCAGTAGACACTGGAAGGTAGGGTGAGCAGGAGTTGAGCCATTGAACAAATAGTTGTCTGTGAGACAGGTAGCTAGAGAAAAAGGCTAGGGTGGAAGCAGATTGAGGTTTTCGAATTTAGATAGCAGTAAAGGATGAGAGACATTGTTGAAGGCTTTGGAGAGGTCAAGAAAAAGGATATGAGGTAGTTATCACAGCCTTCAGCTACAGTATGTGTAAATGATAGGAGGGCTGTAGCAGTGCTATGGTTGGGGCGGAAGCCATGTTGAGTGGGTGTGAGAAGGTTCTACTGGAGGAGACAGTTTAGGAGCTGAGTATGTATACATTTTTTTGAGTATTTTGGAGAGAGGAGTGAGGATGGTATTTGGTCGAAAATTAGATGGGTCAGTGAGTTTCCCCTTTTATGAAGGGTGGTGGTGAAGAAGGATTTCCAAATCTCTGGCACTATTGCTTCCTGAATAGATCTATTGATTAATAGGGATACTGGATAGGCTATGAATTCAGCAGCTAGCGTGAGGAAAGTGGGTGGGAGATTGTCAGAGGAGGGGAGAGCAGGGTTTAAGCTTCAGTAGGAGTGATTTAATGTAGGAAGAAGGACATGGTTGATAGGTGAAGAGGTTATTGTTGTGAGGGTTGGGAGGGTTAGAGGGGGGGTATATGTGTTGGAATTAGAGGGTGTAAGGTTTTGGACAGTGTCAATGAAGTGTCTATTGAGAAGGGTAGCAGTTTCTAGAGCAGTGTTATTAGGGAAAGGGGAGGTATTGGAAGGGCATCCAGGACTGAGGAGTTTAAGGTAGTCCAGAATTTTTGTTGATTAGTTTTGCTGTTAATCTGTGGAGAGTTAAAATATGATTTTTTTGTTGCTGCTGACATGTTTTTTGAGAAGTTTACGAAGTTCTTTGTACTTTTGTAACAGGAGAGATTCTTTGGTCTTACTCCAGGCTTTCCAAGTACTGTCACTTTTATGCATGAGGGATCTGGTTCCCTTAGAAAACCAGGGAGCAGAATTGGATTTGGTTCTAATTCTCCTGGTAGGGGCAAAGGACTTAAGGGTATCTAGGAATATTTTATTAAATTTAAGCACTGTTTCATTGAGAGGGATCTGTTTGAAAATGGACCAGTCAATACTAGAGATAACTGAATTGGGTGGTATTGAAGTTGTAGAGTTTGTGACAGTCCCTATAAGAGTGTGATTTAGGTACTTGAGTAATGTGTCATAGGATAGGAAGATGGTCACTTAATGAGTTTGGTAAGCTAACTGGGCTGTGTTAAAGGCTAGGAGAGTTAGTGAGGATCCAGTGAAAAAGTCTTTCCTGGGGGATATATATGGAGGCACTGACAAATTTCTTGTGAGGGTTTAGATGGCAGTTAAGGATGATACGTTCAGCTGAGTGGAAGTCTGGAGTAGGCATGGTGATAGGTGAAAGGATAAGGCTATCAGAACATGGGATGGCAATGCCACCACCTTTTTTAGAAATTCTATCATAGCAGTAGGTATTATAGCTGGGTGGAAGTATTTCTTTGTTATGTGGGGCTTTAGCCAAGTTTCAAATACGGCTAAGATGTGAGGGGTGGTTCAGGCAATCCAGGAATGCAGCTCAGTAATTTTGTTAGTGAGGCTTTGAATATTTAGGGAATAGAGAGAGAGTTGTTTGTGTAGTGAGGTTTGGTAGGAGGGTGAGATAGGTGGGGAGATGGGGGGAGGAGGAGTGGATGGGGTGTAAGGTTATGGGATGGGGAAGGGGTGCCTGGATTGGGGCGGATGTCGCCAGCTAGAAGTAAGTTACTAGGAAGTGAAGTTAACTTAGTTTGTAACAGGAGATGTTAGTGTAGTTTTGGTTTGGTTTTTATAGGAGATAGGGTAGTCCTCTAATATAGTTAGTTTATGAACGCAGTTAATGGAGAAGTTGAAGAGAAATGGAGAGATTAAGAAGTGAGCTGGAGGGGGTGATTTGGGGATACATGTGTTAGGAGAGTATATGAAATGCTGGGAAAGGTTGGTGTGATAGGAGGTTAGAGCAGAGAGCAGTGTTAGAATTGGTAAGGTAAAGTATACAAGCATGATAGGTTGGGTGGGGAGTAAACGTGAGGGATATGTGGAAGAGTTGTTTGAGAACAGGAAGTGATGTAACAGGTAGAGAGGATATGGGTTGGGTGATAGCAGGTAGAACGTGGATTGAGTGGTTGAAATGGACAGGAAGGGGAGGGACTGGAGAAGATGAAAGTAATTGAAGTGGGAGTGGGTGGGAATGGGGGGAGGAGAGTGAAGTGAGCTTGAGCTGAGCAGGGCTACATCTGCAACAACTGCAAGAGTCCCCAAGAAAGACAGTCAGCGATGTTGGTAAGTCTGGTCTCAGAAGAGGCAGAAGAGAGTATAGACAAAGTCACAGGGAGAATTCTAAGGAGCAAAGAAGCTATCAAAGGCCAGCAGGATAGGGTAGTGCGGGAGAGCAGGCTAGAAAGAAAATACTCAGAGATTGGAGCACAGAAGATAAGTATCTATAGAGTAAGAGTATCTGTAGAAGGCAGGAGAGGGGGAGAGAAGAGTAGCTGGAAAATGGAGGACTAGGAAGCGTCCTGGAGATGTGCCAGAAGCAGTGACCATGGGAAAAACACAATCTTGGAAAGATATTTAACAAATAACTATATCAGGGCATACTTCAAATTACACCCAAAACAAAAATGGAGAGTGGTAGTCTTCAGAGGGTCTTGGGCACAGGTAGGTTCTAGCAGAGGTAGGTGTGTGGGCTTGAGTATGGAGTCCTTACTAACCTATAAAAAAAGAAGAGAGAGGTAAGGGGTTAGAAAATGTATGGACCAGGTAAGCGTGAAAGGCTGGAAGAGTGGTAGAGTGTTTATGGTATGGGGGAGTATGGTAAGTAAGGGGTGACAGAAATGGAATTGTGGGTGCTGTATGGGGTAAGAGAAATGCAACAGTGGGAGCTAGTAAGAGCTGATTTGGACAGTGGTCTGTGATGGAAAAAGGACAGCCTCTGAAAGGTGGTAAAGACTGGAAAAGAGAGAGTGCAGGTTGGAGTTTGGGGCTGGTAGTGAGGAGTGGGACCATGCAGTATGGTCTAGATACAGCCAAGATTTGGATGTCAAGAAATTAACTTGGAGACTGGAGTGAAGTGAAGCTGGAGAGGTGAATTTTATCAGCCATGTTGAAAACACAGAAATGAGTAATGATTGCCTGGACATGGTCATAATTCTTTATAGTGTAGGGAACTCTGTGCTCCATTTACCAAGAGTTATATAAAAATGCATAGAAGTGTGAATTGTTTACAGCTTTGACGCTGAAAACATTTAACTGTCACACAAACAATGGATAATATTGAAGTGTCTGTCGGATTAAAGCTGGGAAAATCCCTTGCAGACTGTTCTGTGTTGACTTTTGCATTCTAGCATGAAACTAAAGTGTAGCAGCATTGAAAGATGATAACAAAACTTCTGTCCGGAAACTTCTTAACATTGTTGTCTTTTTCTCAGATTTGAATTGCGTTTGCAATACTCTCTAAGTATGAATTCTCAGCTGATTTGAAGTGACACCCCAACTTCATGTGCAAAAATGGGAAAAAGGGGTTGTGGATGGATGGATGGATAGGCAGGAGCATTGTTGAAGTAGGTCAATTATGAGTTGAATGGCTGTAGCTGCTGCTAGATAAAACTTGCAGCTTGGAAGCTGGGAAGGTACTTCAGAATTTTTTAGTAACTTGAAATTATTATAAATGTAGGGTTTTAATTGCTAAAATACCCAACAGAGAATTACACATGATTTTTTTCACTATTTATGGTCCCATACCAGTTGTAGTAGCAACCAGGGATAGCATGGCATATGTGGTTGTGTACTTGGGATTGTGTGACACACATGGTTGGATAAATACTATGAGTTATAGAAAAGTCCAGCCAATAAAGTTATGGTATTTGATTAACTGTCTCTAATATTAGTATGCGTTTATATACATATCTGCCAGTAATTACGTGTTTAATGCATATGTATGCAGTTTTTTTCTCTGTTCGAACTTACTTAATTTGTGCAACCAAATCATGTTAATGAAGTGCTTAAGAGAAACAAATATCCTACTTTCTCCACGGATTTCAGTTGCAAGCACTTATGACTTTAACTTAAAGCAGAAATGTGGGGAAACCACTTTAGTATGGTGTCTAGGTTGCTAGTCATAGCTCAAGAAATGGATTCCAAGAAAGCTTGATGGTGAAGCTCGAAAGATGAATTTCTTGGAATACATTTTGAGAGCACAGACTGAAATTATGGCCAAGACCTGTAATATTGGGAATTTTATCTGCCCAAGTTTATTACCACTCTAAAAAAAAAAAAGTGTAGCCTGTGGAATTTGCAACACTAGCAACATTACTTATATGGCAAGATGTGTGCTATGCACAGCGTCCTATATAGGAAAAAACAAACCAAAAGTTTAAACAGCGTATAAGCAGTCATATGTCTGAAATAAGGAGACAGGTTATTACTGACTCTCTGTATAAACATATATTGAACACAAATGAGCAGCATGTATTTAAATTTTTAATCTTAGAAAATGTTTCTCTAACAAAGAGAGGTGGGGACATCAAGAACTATACTGAAAGAAAGGAAAATAAGTGGATACTGCACTTTAATGCATGTATGCCCCCCCCTCCAAGTCTCAATGAAATATTTTCTCTTATACCTGAATTAAATCAATTACATAATTGTATTAAATGAATATATTAAACATTTTACTAGCATTTTAATGTATTTTGTCTTTGTTTTTATGTCTATGTTTATATGAGTATGCATATTTGAAGCTTATAAAGAAATACACCTTTAAAAGTGAATGATTTTAACAAGATGATTATTCAATTAATCTATTAATTAGTAAGTATAAAAACAGCTAGATGAAAAGTACAGATGCTATCACTTGAAGAAGCAGATATGTTCTATGAAAGTACTCAGTACTTGTTATTTGTTGGAATAAAGGAAGTTCTTTTAGCTTTCTGCATTTGGTCATCATTTTTGGACATTTTACTGCAACAATTTGGTACTTGGTTTTACTTGTTGCAGTAAAAGGCCTGCTATTAACAGCAAGGTTTATGTGTAAGAATCACAATTTCTTATGTATAACCCTCGCTATAACAAGGGTATTATTTTTGGGTGTCTTTCTTTCAGTTTTGGAGCATAATAAGCAAGCTATTTGTATTACAAAATATTGTTGTGTCTTTCGGCTTTTCCCGGTTAGGGGTCGCCATAGCGGAACTCCGGTCCGCTAATTATTGGCAGTAGATTTTTACGTGCTGAGTTGCCGGTCCTGATGCACAACCTTCAACGAAGGTACGCCCATTCACGCATGTCTCCACACAGAAGACGCTCTAACTGAGAATCGAACAGGACGTCTTACTGTGAGGCGACAACATTGTGAATTTCCATGAGTGACTTTCTGGACCTGGTAGAGTAAGAGAAGTTTGAATACATTACTTCGGAAGCGTACTTGGGCCAGCATTAATTTAATAAGGGAAGTTAGTGGGTTATCTTAATGCTCAGTGTGGGCTATCCAGGCCATGTAAGAGGCATTTCATGGTTAGATTCTAGCAGCATTAGCTGGGAGTGAAAGACATTCTCATGTTCTCTAATTCCTGGCCTGATGCATAGAAGAATTCTTGGTATACAGTGAGAATCAGTAAGATAGACATGTCTGATGGGCCTAAATGCTGAATCTACAGGTTATCTAAGAGCCCCTTAATTGTCATATGTAACTTCAGGAACAGTGCTGATACACACACTTCAGACATCTGAGAAATCTCCCTTGCAGTTTTTTTTTCTTTGTGCAAAATCTAAGAAGAATGATTTTGGTGTAAGACCTTGTCTAAGGGCTGGGCCACTTTGCTCTTGGAAGATTCCCAGAAATGTCTTGATGTTAGAGGACATTCAGCCTGGATTTCTGCAGGTTTGTGCAGACTATCAGTCTAAACCAGCATGGGATGATAGTCTAAATCCTTCAGAAGTTGTTTCTGTGAATGGACTTGTATCAAGCATTCATCAAGGTATGCAAAAATGCATACCTCATGGAGTCTGAAGTAGACAAAAACAAGATTGCTGTAAGATATGACAAAGAACTCCATGTTTCCTGGGAATTTTATAGGAAAGTTAGTTGCATAGGTAACTCACCATAACAGGAGATCATGGTTGCAGTATTTTTAACATCTGGGGCTTTTCCCCACAAACATTCCATCTGCCTGGCCAGTCTTCTAAAGTGCATGATCTTTCATCATTGAGCTATACATCCACTCTAGGTATGTGCCAGTGTGCTGGTATAAGAGGTACGTACTTCTGCATAATTGTCAGAATTTTCTTGCCCTGGTAATGAGTTTGAGGAGGACACTAGAATACCTTCCTAAGGACAGGTCAGAGCCCTGAGACAAAAATATTAAGACAAACTGAATTTTGGGGACAAAGAATTTATGTATTTGTCTTTGTTTACTGGGAAAGTCTGACTGGGTAATACCCATATTCAGTGGAGGGTGGAGAGAAAAGCTCCATTCGCTTACATTGCATTACACTAATTTCCAGCTAAACACAGAGTAGTTGCATTTCTACATTCTAAGATTTTACAGAGGTGAAAGTCACTAATGAGAAAATCCATGTACAAATTAGTAGATTGAACAAAATTTTGTCACCTCAGTGAGAGGTTGAGTGTATTGTATTGAAGGATAGTATTTCAGAGTATCATATGGCGAACACAAAGTCTCATCTTTGAGATGAGCATGTGCAGGAGCAGGATTGGTTAGGATATTGTTTAAGCAGTGGTATAAAACAATTTGAGTTTGTTGGAGAGTTATTTGTCTGGGGAAACTATTCCAGAGTTTAGCAATGTACTGGGAGTAGAGCGAGTCTCATGCAAAATTATTTTACTTGTTTGTAAGTAATAAGAATTTATTGCTAGAGCAGAGGCCCTTTGCTGGACAGTAGGTCAGTAAAACGTTATGTAGTGCAGGGCATTTTAACTGGATGATGATTATGTGTGCTATAATTAGTTGTGAATGTTAGTTTTGAAGTTCAAGACAGTTTAATTGCTTTAGGCTATGACAGTGGTGGGTCCTATGAGAAAGATTGGTGGCATATTTAGCCACTTTATTGTAGCAGGAGGCAAGTTTCTTTCTTTGATTATTGTTTGTTTGCTAGACTAGTAGCGGAGTATTAAGTGAGTTGAAAATAAGGTGGTGGCTAGAATTTTTCTTGCAGCATCTGTAAGGGATCCATTGAGCCTGTAAAGGGAGCATACATTCTGGTGAGTAGATTTAATGGTGTGCAGTATATGTTGGTCATTTTTGAGACTGTCATCTATTATAACACCTAGAAGTTTACTGAGAGTTACAATTTCAGTGACAGTATTATTTGCTGACTTTATGGTTAAAAAAAATTGCTTTTGATTTTTGGCAACTTTTTCAGGTAAAAATCATTAAATTAGTTTTCTTGGGGTTGAGTAGGAGGTTTGATTATTTGAGCCAGATTTCTGCACAGGAGAAAGATTTTGGGGTAATGTCTTGGAGCTTATTTATTGTTGAGGCTACACGTATTAGCATTGAGTCGTCTGCATACTGAACTAAACTAGCATAGTGAGTGGAGGTCAGTAATAAGTATATTAAATAGGAGAGGACCCAGGCTAGAGCCCTGAGGGGGATATCTGTAGTTACTAGTTAAAAGGATGAGTAGGTTTGTTGCCATTTAACGGCTTGTTGTCTTCCATATGGCCAGCTAAGAAACGACAACAAGGAGTAAAGGAGTATTGTGAAAGTCCTGTTGAGGACAGTTGAATGAGCAGTTTCTGGTACAAGACAGTATCAAATGCCTTTGTCAAGTCTAAGAACATGGTGAACACAAGCAGACCATTGTTTCTGTGTTGGTTTATTGTATTGGTAAAATGTAGAGCAGTAGTGGCATTGTGCCTGGGCGTAAAACCATGTTGCGTTTCTGAGAGTAGGTTGTTTAAGGTTACATATTGCATCAGCTGCATATGGATGCATTTCTCTAATATTTTGGAGAAGGGGGATCGTTATTGGTCTGTATTTATTAAACTCTGTAGATAAGCCTCCTTTGTGCAGTGGTTTGATGTAGGACTTTTCCCACAGTGATGAGACATATTTTTCTGCTGTGGACCTATTAATTAGTATGGACGGAAGGAAGATTAACTTCTGCAGCCATTTTTAGGTAGTCTGATAGTAGTTAGTTTGCAGCTGCAGAAGTATTTTTTAGTTTAAGGAGCAAATTCCTTATCAGCAAGGTAGGTACTAAACTAAATTTGATGAGCTGTGGGTGGTTTTGACTGGACTGGTAGACTTATTAGTGTCTGAGTAGGAATTAAACTGTGTGGGGATAGTCTGTCAGGTTGTCTGTTTTTGGAGAGAGATTGGTGGTCTTGCCAGAATGGAGTAGTTTATTAAGTGATGACCAAAAAAGTTTTGAGTTGTTTTTATGTTTGTCTCGTAGGTTGGTATAGTATATTTGCTTATTATGTTTGACATGGAGATTTGCAAGGTTTCTAAGATGTCTAAATTGCTGGAAGGCATTTTTTTAATAAACGTTTTTATTAAATTATCACATATGATATGACATAGGCAATCTTACATTTATATAAATGAAAAACAAACAAAATAACACCACTTTATTTGCAAACATTACACATCTCAGACACCAGTGAAATAACTGTAATTGCAAACATTATGCATCACATATCTATCCAGTCATTGCCAATTAAGCATTATGTGGCTTATTCAAATCTTGCATTTTAAACCTAATTTCCTTTCTGCATATATTGTTCCCACAACTCCCATTTTTCCTATGTAGTTTGCTCCTTCCCTTTATAAAAATCCCAATTCCAGTTGTTTTATCTTTGTTGGTATATTTACTACTTCTAGTATAAAGTTGGTCTAGACTTTGATTTCCATTTTCTAGTAATTGTTTTTTTGGCAGCCACCATAATTAGACTCAGCAAGGCTTTACTATGTCTAGGCAATTCCAGTTCTGTATCACAGCTCAAAAAAATCATCTCCCCAATCAGCTTACCCAGCATCTCCGACAAAGCGGGTCTGCAGGGGAATCCCTAAAGTCTACCAGCTCGTTACACTCCCAAAAAATATGTTCCCAGACACCTCTTTCTTGCCCATCACATCTCCAACATTTGGTATCCACTTTGAGGAAAAATTCTGTGGAGTCTACTTGAGGTATAACAATATCTATGTAAACACTTCCAGGCAAGATCCTAACTGTTCTAGACTGTTACATATTTGGGAGATATACATATATCCCCATTGTCTCTTTGTGAATTGCTGACCCAGTTTCTCTTCCCAATCCTTTCTAAGCTCTTCTAATTGATTCTTATAATTATCATGCAGTATTTTATATGCTTTACAAATTATTCATTTTTCAACCACAGCTTATGTTCTAGATTCTGTTAAAAACTGTACCAGTGCTGGTCTTTCATTTAGGACCCCCCTATTTCTTTCTCTTTGCCTATACTCTGATATCAATCCTTGATAGGTAAGGTAATCTCTAACCTGCAGTCCAAATAAATTCTTGGCCTCTTCCCATTCCATTATCTTTCCCTTGCTATTTATTTGTTCCCGATACCTTCGTTCCTTTGCCAGTTTTCTCCAGTAAATTCCAGCCCTGTCTTGCCTGTTATCTGGATCCCTAACCACAGTCATCCTTATTGGCAGAATCTCTTTTCTCCACTCGTGCTGGTTTAGTTCTAACAATACTCCCTGCTATTTTATGAATATAATACTCTGTATGATTTTTGTTGTTCTCCTTAAGAGTCTGCATCCAAAATCCTAATTTCTCCCTATTTCTTGAGCTTCCTCCCTGTATCATCATCATTCATTTCCACTTTGAATTGTAGTTTTCTGCTTGTGCTATGTATAAGAGCCTTAACTGTGTTGCTTTAAAATGCATCCTCAAATTGGTTAATCCTAGTCCGCTTATCCCACTTGACCCTTGCTGTCTTCCCTTCCCAGATAAAATGTTTCAACTCTTTAATTTGCTATCCACAGCTTCTTTTCTAGTTGATAAAAATATGCCTGACCTGTGTACAAGACTAAAGGGACTAAAAATATTTTAATTGTATCTTGGTATCTGTATCCATATAGCAAGCTTCCATTTTCTTAATTGTTGTATTATCTTCTGTTTAGTCTCTTCATTTCTAATCCATACTCCTAAATATTTCATTTTGTCATGGCCCCATAAATATGGATATTGGAAAAAATGTTTGTGCAGGTATGAAATTTACAGCTATTGCCTTTGTTTTAACTTCATTAATTTTGTATCCCGAGAAGATTTGCAGCTGTCTGAAAATGTTCCACAACACTGTAATGTCCCTTTCTGGTTTTGTCATGTATAAAATATCATCTGCAAACAGAGAGAGCTTTTCCTGACTACCATACCAATTATATCATTGAATTTCTGAGTCCCTTACTTTCTTTGCCAATGATTCTAAAAATAATGCAAACAACAACGGGGAAAAGAGACAACCCTGCCTGGTTGCTCTACTCAAGCAGAAGTTATCAGAGAGGCAAATTGCTGGAAGGCATTTTGAGTTCTATTTTTATACCAGATGTTCTTCATCTCACATTGCTGCAGTCCTTATACTTGGGTAGTCCGCTGTCCTCGGTCGGCCCGAATATCAAAGTATAAGGCTGACGTCGGTCAAGGCGCATTAGACTGACATCAGGACGTCAGGGTACAAATGCGCATGACCGACGTCATATCCTCAGTCTTTTTTGCCGCATGGTCCGATATAGAAGCAGCGTTGCAAGTGCCGTTCGGCGTTCTGAAATTTTTCGAATTCGGAGTTTCAGACAGAGTCAAAGTTGGCTAAGTACCCCGTTGGGAATATTTTAGTTTTTCTTGCCTCAGTGGTTTACCGGATGTCAGAAAAAGTGAATAACTGTATTTCTTGTGGGAAACAGATACCGCATAGAGATTATCATACTTTGTGTATTCCTTGTTTAGGGCCTGAGCACGACGTTGTTGGGTGTCGCTTTTGTGCTAGGTTCAATAAGCGCACTATTAAGCGAAGGTTAGATTGTGCCAGGTTAGTCTTTGGGAAGCGGTGCAATTATAATATGCCGTCGGATGCTCCGACGCCCGCTTCTTCGAAGCTGCGCAACGACAGAGCAGCTAAGCCCAGGCAAGAAGAGTCCGTGCGGACGCTGGTTCTTACAGGTGTCGGTGGAACCGGGGTTCGCCGGAGGTTTCTCTGGAGTCCCAGGGGGAGACTTTGTTATTGCAGGATGTGGCCTCTCAGGAGGCAGGTCAGGCTGAAGGGGCTTCTCAGGTTACTGTACTCCCCTCCCTTCCTAGGGTGGTTAGGCCCTCTCCTTCTGTTTCCAAGGCTTCTCCCAGAGGCAGGCCAGGTTTAGCTTCTGTTGGTGTCACTCCTAGTTCTTCAGGATCTGTGCCTAAGAAGCACATGCTTAAAATGGCAGAAGATTTGATTACTTTGATTAGAGGTTCTTTGCCCCCTCCTGATAAGAGTCCTAGGGTGGAACCTGAGTTGGGGAGTTTTGTGCAGGCTTCAGATGTTTCAGAGTCTTCGGCTGAAGACTTGCAGGAGTATTCTCCTTATTCTGATTCTGATGTGGATGATTCTACTCCTTCTGCTTCTCCTCCTGAGGATTTTTCTTTTTCAGAGACTCTTCATTCCATGAGGGAACATTTTAAGTGGGAAGGTCAGGACTTCTCTGATTCCAGGAAAAGGCTTAGGGAATTTTTGTTTTTACCCCAGCATAGGCCTTTGGCTATACCTCCTGTTCTGGATGTTGTGGAAGATGTATTTGCAGAGGCTTCTCTTAATCCTGATTCTTTGCCTCCTGCTCCTGTTAAACCGGATAGGTATTACAGGGTGCCTGAAGCTCATAAGTATCTTTTTAGGAGTCCTAGGGCGGACCCAGAAACTGTTAGTCAGGGGCCTAAGGGTGTCAAGGCTTCTGTTGTAAAAAATCCGGTTCCTCCAGATAAAGAGGCCAGGGCTTTGGATAGATGGGGAAAGAAGGTCTATACTTCTTCCACCCTAGCTATGAGGGCTTTGAATTGCCAGTTTCACATGTTGAAATACCAAAACTATCTACTTTCTCAATTGAAGTCTAAGGTAGATGCTCTGGCGGAAGGTATTGAGTGTAAGGAATTACAAGATTTGGTACATGTTTCTGAACAGGTGGGTAAGCATTCTTTGCAATGTGGTTTTGATGCTGTACAGGCCTCGTCTAGGGTGGCTGCCACTGGGTCAGTTCTTCGAGGCACGCCTGGCTGAGGGATCAGAATTTATCTGACCATGTTAAGACAAGGATTTTAGATGCTCCTTTACAGTCTGATGTGTTGTTTGGTTCACCTGTGGAAGCAGTCTTAAAGAAAATGGAAGACAAGGCTAAGTCTATGCAGACTGTTAAAGATTTTTTGCAGGTTCAGCCTCCTAAGTTTAGTAGGAATTGGCCTACCAAGGGGTGGACGTATCCTTCTTATGATTCCCAGTCTAGGGGTAGATCTAGACGTGGTAGGGGCAGAGCTCAGGGCTCTTTCAGGCCTAGAACAGGGAGTTCACCTGCACAGTCTTCTGGTGAGGGCAGGGGTCAGTCCTTTCGTAAACAGGCCCAATGACCTACCTTTTCAGCTGCCAGAGCCTTCTCCTTTGGCAGCACCTTTGGGAGGAAGGTTGGCACTTTTCAAGGAAAATTGGAGTTTAATTACCCAAGACAGATGGGTATTGGATATCATATACCAAGGTTACAGGTTTTATTTCCATACCCTGCCTCCTTTCAAAGGCATGCCAGACGTTCCTCCTCAGCAAAGAATAGAGGCTCACAAACAAATTTCTCTGCTACTTCAAATAGGGGCCATACAGCCGGTCCCTCTGCCAGAAGTGGGCCTAGGATTTTATTCTCGCCTGTTCCTAGTACCAAAGAAGGGGAACACGTGGAGACCAATTTTGGATTTATCTATCCTCAACACTTATCTGGACATTCCCAAGTTCAAAATGTTGACGTTACAACAGCTTTTACCTCTGCTGGGCAAAGATCACTGGATGGTAACTCTGGATCTCAAGGAGGCTTACCTTCATGTTCCTATCCGACTAAGTTGCAGGAAGTATCTGCGTTCCCGCGCTGGGACTTCTCATTATCAGTTCTCTGCATTGCCCTTTGGCTTATCTACTGCCCAGAGTGTTCACAAAAGTTCTGGCTCCAGTGATAGCTTTCTTCAGGCTAAAAGGAATACAGACTTATCCTTATTTGGACGATTGCCTGATTCTGGCTCAAGGAAGGGACGAACTTCTTCATCATTTGCAATATGTGATAGCAGTGCTAAGATGCCTGGGGTATTCTGTGAACGAAATAAAGTCCAGTCTAGTACCCTCTCAGGACATGTGCTTTCTGGGTGTAAGACTGAATACAGCATCCCAGATGGCCTTTTTGACCCCGGACAAACAAAAGAATCTTTCCCTTTACTTCCATCAATTGTCTCATCAGTCCAGGCTGACTGCAAGGACAGTCCTTCAAGCCTTGGGGTTCATGGCATCTTGTATTCTGGTGCTTCCCAATGCCAAACTGCATATGAGGAAGCTACAATGGTATCTCAAAAATGTATGGACACAGCACTGCCAGGATATGGACACTGTCATTCAGATAATACCTTGCATTCAAAAGGAATTTTTGTGGTGGGCTCAGGAATGTCACCTAAACAAGGGACTCTCTGTGACCCGGCCAGAGGCGAGTCAGATTCTAACGACAGATGCCTCAGACAAAGCTTGGGAGCTCATCTAAATGGAAAGTGGATACAAGACACGTGGCCTGCCAGACTACAACATCTACATATCAACTTGAAGGAGATGTTAGCAGTCCAATTTGCATTAATAGCTTTCAAGGATTTACTTTTTCCAGGGCAGGTGTTGATTCTAACAGACAACACAACTGTCATGTGGTACATCAACAAGCAAGGGGAACACATTCTTATCCTCTATGCAGGCAAGCAATGATTCTGTGGGAGACTGCTCTCAGTTTACAGCTAAATCTTCAGGCAAGGTTTCTGCCGGAGCACAGAACTCCTTAGCAGATGTGTTGAGCAGGCAATTATGGATCCCCACAGTGGAAATTGGATCCTCATGTATTTCAGAAATTGACAGTGTCATGGGGAACTCCAGACATAGATCTGTTCGCTTCTCCACTAAACTACCAGCTGCCAAAGTTTTGCACAAAAGGTTTCATCCCACAGCCTGGAAAGTGGATGCTCTTTCTTTCAATTGGAGCAATCTTCATGTGTATGCCTTTCCACCTCTGCCTCTCCTCCCAAAGGTACTCCTAAAGGTCAGACAGGACAAGCCAAAGATGATTTTAATAGCTCCAGATTGGCCTCGACAGCACTGGTACCCATTACTGAGAAGTCTGGTATGGGAGCCTCCATGGCCTTTGCCTTCGATTCCACACCTGCTGTCTCAGGAGAACAGTCATTTACTCAATGTCAAACTTCACTCTCTTCACCTAACAGCCTGGCATATTCTGTTTTGAACCCTGGAGGTCTCAACTTCCACAGCAAGTTTTGAATGTTATTTTGGAAGCCAGAAGGCCTAGTACAAGGAAAGTGTACGCAGATAAATGGAAGAGATTTTTATTTTGGAGTGCAGCAAAGGAATTTGATGTTTCTGAGCCTAATTTAAGTGTGGCTCTTCAATATCTTACTGAGTTACTGGACAAAGGTTTGTCCTTCTCTTCTATTAAGGTTCATGCTGCTGCAATTTCTGCTCACTATGACTGTGACCCACCATTGTTTTCTCATCCTTTGTTCAAGCAATTTCTTAGAGGGGCAAATAATATAAGACCCCCACGAGAGCTCCTACTCCTGCTTGGGATCTCAATTTTGTGTTGGAGAAACTCACTCTACAACCTTTTGAGCCTGCAGCTACTGCCGAGTTGAAATATTTATCATGGAAGACTGCTTTTTTGTTGGCCATTACCTCTGCAAGAAGGGTTTCTGAATTACAGGCCCTTATGGCGGTTGAGCCTTTCTTAATTTTCCATAAGGATAGGGTATCTTTGCGTACTAATCCTTCCTTTATGCCTAAAGTGGTTTCTAGTGTGGCTTTAAACCAAACTATTAATTTGCCTACTTTTTATGCAAATCCCCAAAATAAAGGGGAAAAGATTTTGCACACTTTAGATGTACACAGGCAGTTGCGATATTATTTGAGCAGAACTAAAGGGTTCAGGCAGTCTCAGCAGTTATTTGTTTCTTTGCTTTGAGTTCTCAGGGCAAGCCTGTGTCAAAACAAACTATTTCTAAGTGGATTGGGTTTTGCATTGCTTTCTGTTATTCCCATCATGGTAAGGAGATTCCAGCTGGGATTAGGCCTCATTCCACTAGGACTACTGCCACTTCGACAGCTTTTTAAGGGGTGGCAACTAAAGATATTTTGGAGGCAGCTACTTGGAGTTCAGTGCATACTTTCTCTAAGTATTATCACCTTCCACTTTACTCTAAATCTAGGGCTGGTTTTGCCACTGCTATTTTACAGGGCATTTTGGCAGCTCCTGCTGCTTTATAGTTTGCCATCCTCCCTTACCGCTGCTTTGGGATTCTACCCAAGTGTAAGGACTGCAGCAATGTGAGATGAAGAACATAGTACAGTTTTGTACCTACCATAAATGTAGATGTTCAAGATCCACATTGCTGCAGTCCAATACCCTCCCTCCTTCCCTCTGTAGTTAGAGGCGGTTGTGTGGGTTGGGTTGTAAATATTGTGTATATTGTATATATTGTACATATTATTAGTGCAAGGGTGGTTGGTTGGTTGTTTGCTGTCTTTTGGTTTTGACCTTTCTTTTTAGGGTCTTCTGACATCTGGGCCAAGAAAAGACTGAGGATATGACGTCGGTCATGCGCATTTGTACCCTGACGTCCTGATGTCAGTCTAATGCGCCTTGACCAACGTCAGCCTTATACTTTGATATTCGGGCTGACCGAGGACAGCGGACTACCCAAGTGTAAGGACTGCAGCAATGTGGATCTTCGAACATCTACATTTATGGTAGGTACAAAACTGTACTTTTTCCCTGCTTTATCCCTTTTTGTCACGAGTATTTTTTGTTTCTTTTGTCAGCCACTGTGCAGTGTTGGGGTTGGACTTTACTCTTTTATTATGTACTGGTTCTAGATTTTTAAAGTCTCTAAGAATATGTTATTAAAGTGCTCTACTGCAGTATCTAGTGGCATTGTTCTAAGTACATTACAGTTGTATTGTTTTGGTGTTTCATTGAAAATATCTTTGCTGTAATTGGTTGTATTTTGTATTTGATTATAGATAATATGTTTAGGTTATGGGGAGTTCAGATAGCTTATGTTGGTATGTGGTCACTTATGCTGAGAGGCAGCGTACGTTTTTCAGTTTGGTTTGCCTGTAAAAATCCCGTCTAATGTTGAGTGTTGTTGATTCTAGTAGGTATTGTTATTAATTGTCTGAAGTTGAACAAGTTTATGGATTCAGTGGGGGTAGTGGAATTTGAGTTGCCAGTCTATATTTAAGTCTACAAGTATTATAGTTTCATGGTTAATTTGTTGGGATATCCAGTATAAAATGCTTTCAGTAGTGTCAGTGTTATTCTGTAGAGGTATATAAATTGCCGTTAAACGTATAGTTTTCCTATTGTTGATTTCAGGAGTGTTAGAAGTTAAGCATTGTTAAATGTGGGTATTTCCTGTGGAGGTAAGGTGAGGGTTGGCAATTTTTTTTGTAGATAATTGCTACACAACCCACACACTTGTTTTGTCCATTATGCATGAGTATATTGTATTGGGGGGTGATCCCATTATCATTTTTCTTTTTTTAACCAGAATTCAGTAACTATGACTAAATCAGAGTGTAAGTGGCGCAAGGTAGGCATGTATGCCATGGATTTTATTGCACATACTTCTTCCATTCAGATTTAGAAAGGTAAATTTGGGTTCTATTTTTTGCTGAGGTGTATTAGGTGACTGGTTTATGTTGGGGTTGGAAGTGATGGTTTTATGAACAGTGGGACCTTGGTTGGGGTGAATATCTCCACTAATTTTTTGAAATGATATTTTACAGAGGGAAGAGTGTGGCCAGTTATATATTTTGTTCTTGGTTTGATATTTAATCTTAAATTTGGATACTTAGTTTTGAGATATTTATAGATAAATTGGGTATGTTTTGTTTACAGAGATAGGGTGTTATGGAGAAAGACAAGCTGGGTAGATGTTGATATTCTTTGTGATGACTGGTTGAAGTCCTAAGAATTTGAAGGAGGTGGATTTGATAATTGGTGACAAAGGCTAGTAGAGTGAGGAGGAATAGTAAAATAATCTGAGTTAGGGGCATCTTATTTAACTTGAGTTTTATCTTTATTATAAATAAAGATTAGAAAACATTAGGTGGGTACTGGGTTGGTTGTAGAGATGTAATTTGATAGTTATATGGGCAAGGATTAAGACGGTTTGAGAGAGAGTTTTTGGGTGGTAAACGAGTGTGTAATACTATTGGCAGCAGTTCTGTTGATTGTTTTATTCTGGAGGGAACTGATGGTATTGGTTTGAGGAATATGTAGATGGTGCTATGTAAGTATAAAAGAGTAAGAGGGGTGGTGCCAATTGGGGGCAGGGTAGGGGAGCAGAGTAAGCCCGAGCGTTGGTGAGGGTGAATGAAGTGGATTGAAAACTTGGCAGTTAGACAGAAAAAAAAACAATCAGTGACTTAAACAGCCACAAATCTGCTAAGAGATAAGTAAAATGAACAATTCATTTTAAAAGAATGAAGTTTTGATTTTGTTGCTCAAGGACAAAGTTTTAATAGGAGAGTTAGTCCAATATCACCTTGGCCTGACTAATGGTGATAACAGTAAAAAATCGCACTTGACTGAACAACTTTATAATATAAGGAAGTCTCTATGGACTTTTAAAATACAACGTCCAAAGGCCACCCCCAGCCAACACAGATCAGCCAAACAAAGAGAAAAAGTAAGCCAGAATGCAGTAGTGAAGCTGTGGAAAATTACTGGCTCAGAACTCTGTGGTTACACAAGAAGAGAAAAACTTAAGGATGGGAGACAGTGGACTGCTAAAAACAATGAATTGGGCACAACTAAATAAAGTACCAATGAGACTGCTGTGATCTAAGAAAATGGAGCTATTATAATGGGTAATGTTCTTTTTTTAGGCTGCCATAATATTTATAATTGTCATAAAAATATAGCCCACAGACTAGTGTTCAAATTGCTGACTTCACTGTTGCATATATGTCTATTTGCTTGTAGGGACACTTTTATAGCAAAATAAAAACACACTAAAGAGATGGCTGAGTACACTGAGTCAGTGTTGACTGTGCATAAATACTATCTCAGAGCTGAAAGTGGTTTAATAGCTGTCTTGGGCAAGGAGACATAAAGGAATGGGGAGACCATGGATGACTTACTTGAAGGCATGCAGTTCCACTTAAGAAATGCAGGAGGATATAAATAATGGGAATAGCAAGTCTAGATGAACTGAAGAAAATATAAGAGAAAGAATGAGTTTGAGTAAGAGCAGTATGATAAAAATGTCAATGTCTGTTAGGAAGTATAGAGTAAAAGCTGACCAGCAGAATGTCAGTGCAGGAGGATTTACAGATTTACAGACTATAAGGCTATTGCTTACAAACTTGGACACTGAAGCACTTGTCTTCAGACTAGCTACTATGCAGGCTAAAATACATAAAGAAGACTGGATGCCCCTACCACTTAAAGCACAAGGGCAGAGGTTGTAGACAGTTTGTCCTAAGTAAATGGTGGGTGGGTTGAGTGGACTCACATTGCCTACTGGATGAGCCTGCTGTGTGTGTTTTTGGGATGTTTCCAGTGAACCTGTTGAAAAAAAAGAAAGAGAAAAAATGTGATGTGTTCAAGGTTCAGTGGAAATCCATTGAAGTTACTATGGGATGAGCTATATGCAACAGAACACTGCCACCAGTAGATGACCTGAAATTGTAAACTGTTTCTTAATAAATATAGACATGAATTTGTATAATACAGTTGCTGTGATGGCGCCACTTGGCTTACCACCTTAAACAGCACATTCTCAGAAGGAAACGAACCATATTATTTTGTTAACACCCACAAATTAAGGACATTAATCATTCAAAAAGCAGCTTTTTAGCACCAGGGTAGCAAAGGAGATAAGGCAGGAACATTTTGAAATTTCTTAAGGGAAAAGTTCAGGATACCGATTTATATTAAAATTATATGGAGAGGTTATGGGAAGATCACTGTACTATGATAAATTTTTATGTAAATATTGAAAATGGTTACAACATAAGGTAAAATAAAAAGTGTATATTGCTATGTTAAGATATTATTGGGAAGCGTAGACGAAATATGAAGAAATAGTAGAAGATTGTAAGAATAACTTGAAAAAGTGAGAAAGCAAAAAGAGAAAATGAAACATATGGCAAGTTTAACTAAGATTAAGAAGTTAATAGAAAATCATATATGTGTAGTATATTGTAAAATTGAGGATGTATCACTTTCTCAGGGAAAAATTGAGTGTTTAATTGGAGAAAAAGGAACAGAAAAGACAAACATGGAAGAAATTATGTAGTAAGTTGAATACTTTAAAGGAATGTACAGGTTCATAAGCAAGTACTAGCCTAGCTACCCTTGTGGCTTTTTTAAGCCTAGTCAGTTTCCTTTTTTTTCTGCTCAGCATAATCTATACCATTTGGTTGTATCTTGATCTTAACAATCCCATGATTGATAATTATATATTGCCTCTAATGTGATCATACCCTAGACAACTTAAGGGGACCCATGTATTAGGTAAAGCATTTAGGAGCTGCATCTGTCCAGTAGTAGTACAGGGGGCAGTCCTGGGGTAGCTTTTCTGTTTCCCATCCATAGCTCTAAGTTGCACTTGAATATAGACAAGGATGAACCTTGTTTTATGTGGATGGGGATTCTGTTCCACAGCAGCAGTATCCTGTACAGGATATACCAGCCCCTCCAAACTGTTCTGTTGGTTGAATAAGAGGTTTAGATCCCTAGACTTGAGTATTTCTGATGCCATTTGACTTGCAGATGTGCAGTAAATCCATCAGTAATGGGTCTGAGGATGCCTTGTATGCTAGACAAAGGTCACGTCTTAACAGTCTATAAGATACTAAGTATAGTGACAGGGCTTTCAGTCAGTCCATGTAGGACATGGCAGGACGTGGTGTTTAGGCTTTGTATCCTTTCAGTAAGGTATCTCTGTAAACATTGCAACTGTTGCATATGTCTGGACAGATACATGCCAAAGGAGACAGTATAGTCAATGATTAGCCTAATGAGAGATGAATAAAGGGGAGCAATGGCATTCCTAGATCTAGACGCTCCCTTTGTTTGTAAGCTGTGCAATATAGAAGGACTTTCTTACAACACTAGTCACAAGTTGGTCGAAATTTAGGTCACTCTCCACATAAGTTCCCAAATCTCGAACAACTGTTTCACCTCTTAGGGACATATTGTCAGTGTGGTAGTTCCCTGGGGTAGATGACCTCCCAAAGAATACAATAATACATTTTTTGACATTATACATTTCTCTTCATTTCAGCAGGGTGCACTGTTGGTACATTTCAATACAAGCAAAGCTCACAAATACATTTTCAGCACAAGCATTTGTACAAAATTAGTTTGATATAAAAATGACATACAGCTCTAATACATTTGGAACACAAGTAACTTGTATAAATCCATTTGATATTCAAGGGAAATATTCTTTACAAAAGTCCAGCTGGCTATGCTGACAATTGCTCATATCACATTTCTACTCCCCTTGAAGACTCAAGCTAGTTTTTCAAGTGACCCTTGAGAAACATGGCTTGTGAGAAATAAGCCTATCTGGGATTGTGTTACCCCATTCCCTGTCATGAGTGCTCATCTGCGATGGCATTGCTGACCCCACTACAGAGTTGTACTGTCATGTCATATGCCTACAGTCCTAAGCTGCACCTTAAAACTTGGCATTTTGCTGTCTGGCTCTAGGTAGCCATGTTAAGGGATTGTCTTCTTGTAACTGCAGTGAATTTCCTTCCACACAAATAAGGCTGAAGTTTCTGCAGTGCCCATACTATGGCTAAACATGTCTTTTCTACAGCTGCGTAAGATTCCTCCCTGGGTTGGAGTCTACAGCTGAGATATACCACTGGGTGCTCTTCTCTCTCTGAGGAAACCTGGCTAAGTAAAGCCTCCACCCCGTGGTTTGAAGCATCCACCTGCACAACTAATTCCTTGTTGCAATCTGGACTGGCTAACACAGGGGGCCCTCTCAAAGCTCCTTTAACTTCTGGAATGCCTGCTCGCATTCTGGGGTCCACACTAACTTATCTGGCCTGTTTTTCCTTGTCAGGTCTGTGAGGGGAGCAGCTATGGTACTATAGTTGGGGACAAACTTTCTGTAGTACCTCACTGTCCCTAAGAATGCCATCACCTACTTTTTGGTAACAGGGGCAGTCCATGCCTGAATGGCTTCCACTTTGCCAGGTTCTGGCCTGATCTTACTGCACCACACTGTATGTCCCAGTTAGTAGACCTCTGCCATACCCACCTGACACTTACTGGGCTTAATGGTCAGTCCTGCCCTGTGCAGTCTGCCCAGCCCCTCCCTGATATGCTGAAGGTGCTGTTGCCAGGAATGGCTGTAGATGGCAATATCATCCAGGTAAGCAAGGGCATAATCTCCTGCTAGGGTACAATCTACCAGCCACTGGAAAGTCACTGGGGCATTTTTCATCCCAAAGGGCATTTTTGTGAAGTCATACAAGCCGAAAGGAGTCACAAAGGCTGACACCTTTCTAGCGTTCATAGTCAGGGGCACTTGCCAGTAGCCCTTGGGAAGATTAATAGTGGTCAGATACTTAGCCCTGTCCAGTTGCTCTAGGGTTTCATCTGTCCTAGGCATGGGGTAAGCATCTAACTCTGTGAATATTTCATTTCCTGTAGTCCACACAAAACCTGGTGCTGCCATCCTTCTTTGGTACCAGCACCACTGAGAGGCCCAAGGACTGCTGGACTCTTGGATTACTCCCATTTCCAACATCTCCTGTATCTCTTCTATCAGAGTCTGTTTGACTCGCTCAGGTACCCTGTAAGGGGCCTGCTTTATAGGTCTTTGGGATCTTGTATCCGCATGGTGCTGCCCCAGATGGGTGTACCCTGGTTTCCCAATGAACATGTCCCCAAACTCCTGTAACACTGCTCAGATTTCTCAAACCTGGGTAAGGGATAGCAGCTGGGACATTGCTACCCCTTCCACTGAGGTGTCAGTCCGAGAGGAGATCATTTACCAAATCCCCTTCAGACTCCTCCTCCCATCCACTGCAAATGCTCAGCACAGGGGCCACTGAATCATGGTAAGGCTTCATCATGTTAACATGGTACAGTTTGTGCCCCTGTGTCCTGCCTAGCAGTTCTATCATGTAGTTGACATCACTGACCTTTCCTACCACCTTGAAGGGTCCCTCCCTAACTGGCTGCAGCTTATTGTGTGTGACAGGAATGAGCTTCATCACCTGCTGTCCCACAGCATACTCTCTGGCTTGAGCATTCCTGTCATACCAGACCTTTTTCCGCTGTTGGACTCCTGCCAGGTTCTCTTGGACCAAGGTCATGAGCTCCCTAAGCCTTGTCCTAAGATTTATGATATATGCTACAACAGACTCCTTGAGGGATTCACACTCACCCTCCCACTCATCACAAATCAAATGTAAAGGCCCCCTCACCCTATGCCCATATAGCAACTGAAAGGGTGAAAAACCTGTGGATTCCTGGGGCACCTCTCTGTAAGCAAACAATAGATGTGGCAAATATTTGCCCCACTCCCTCTTAAACTGGTCTGCAAATACCCATAGCATGGTCTTCAGTGTAGAGTTTAACCTATCCACAAGACCATTAGTTTGGGGGTGGTAGGGGGTTGTCTTTAGGTGCTTCAACCCACAGCGCTCTCACAGACAAGCCAGTAGGTGTGACTTGAAATTGGTACCTCTGTTAGTCATTATTTCTCTTGGGAAAACTACCCTGCTGAAAATCCCTAGCAAAGCATTTGCCACTCTCTCTGCTTCAGTAGAGGACCTTATGGAGACCAGTAGCATAATCTACTACCACTAGGATATACGTCTTCCCTCTGGAACTTGGGGTACTCAGAAGCCCCACAATATCCATAGCTGCCCTCTGAAAAGGCTCCTCTATCACAAGCAAAGGCATCAAAGGAGCTTTGACCTTGTCTTCTGCCTTGCCTACTTTTTGGCACTGCTCACAGGTCCTGCAGTACCGTTTTACATCCCTGGTAATCCCAGGCCTATAAAAGTTCTGCCTAATACGTCTCTTGGTGCGCATTATGCCCATACAACCTGCAAAGAGAATGTCATGGACTATGGCTAGAAGTGCCAGATGGTAGGCTCTGGGCACTCCCAACTCCTGTATTACCTCATCTTCTAGCCCTCCCTCAGGGGTCCGCTCTCTGTACAGTAACCCTTTGTTCCAGTATGCAGAATCCCCTTTTCCTTGAGAATCGGGTACCTCCCTAAAATCTTGTAATGTAGGGTCTGAGAGCTGAGCCTGTCTCAACTGTCTCTTTGTAACTCTTCCCAGCTCCCCCTCCATAGGAAGTCTGGTATCCTCTGATAGCAGTGCCCCACTGTCAGCCTGTGTACTACTACTCACCTCTGCCCTTGCAGTTACTTTGTCCAAGGGGATATCAGTACCCACCAGCAGCTGTGGCTCACTTTCAGTCTCACTGCTACAGGGTAGCTCCCTCCCCGAGTTAGCCAAATCACCAGTCCTGGCTTCAGGTTTGTGGTCTGTCTGGGTCTCCCCAAGCTACCAGACCTACATGCCTGTCTCCAAGTTTGACTGCATGTCACTGCATGCACACAAGGTACTGCATTATCAAAATTACTCCCTATCAAGACATCTGCATGGATATCCTCAAACACACCTACTTGCTTGCTTCCTTTTCCACCCTCCCCGTCGAGGTGAACCCAGGCCAAAGGCATTTGGAATGGGATCCCTCCTAAAGCTATGACTGGAGTGGATTGCCCAAGCAAATACTGCTCCTCTTTAACCACTGCAGGCTTCACATTGGTTACATCAGAGGCTGCCTCTCTCTCTCTCTGTTGGCAGTGGCCTGTTTGCCATCCACCAAGATCGGATATAAACTCAGCTGGTGGTTTGGTACCACTGTTGTTTCCAGCCAACTTACCACTGGCATTTTGTTATTCCCACCTTTTGTTCCCCACCTTGTCTCCGTGGACATCTATATGCTATGTGGCCCCACTGACATTTAAAATGTTTAACCCTTGATCCTGGCCATGTACCTGAACTAGTGGCTTCCCCTGTTACTGATGGACTCTGTTGGGGCAGTTAAGGCTGCCCACCATGGATTCCCTTATACACATGTGCAGCACTGGGTATCCCTTTCCTGTGCAGTTATACCCTGCTTGCTAGGTATAGAACTCCCTTTTCCCCCATCTGCCACCAGATGCTCATGCCTCAGGCGAAGTGCCAAGGGCTTGTTCCCTCACCAAAAGGTCTGCCAGCCCTTGAAAAGTGGTGACCTGATACCCACTCACCCACCTATGAAAATAAGTGCTTATTTCAACAGTATAATCACATACACTTTCATCTGCCTTGCATCTGTGCTGACAAAACTTTTTTCTATAGGCTCCAGGTGTTAACTTAAAACAATACTTCACTTTTTCATAATCTAAACAGTCAGTATCAGACAATTTAAAACAAAAGATGTTATGTTGTCCATATCTCGCCTTTGTTCTTGCTGTTTGGGACTCTGCTGTATACTATAGTTCGAGAGCTTTTACTGGCTGAGGCTAGCCCCTATCCCAGCAGCAGTTACCGTTCAAGTTAGAGGCTCTCCTTAGGTGGGGAGTTCGCCGTTTAACGTAGAGGCTCCCCCCCTTCTCTGTTTTTCCTGTCTGTTTTAAAAAAAAAAAAAAAAAGAAAAGATATTTTTTTGTCTGTTATTGTCTAGCTTACATAGTGCTATTAATAGTGTTATTGTGTAGTCTTCTTACTAGTCTATAGCCTTAGACATACTGCTGTTCTCTGTTATGTCCAAGGATACTGCCAAGGACTCGAAACCTTCGGGTTTCAAGAAATGCGACTTGTGCTGCCTAAAGATGTCCCTTACGGATGGGCACACGAGTTGTATATATTGTTTAGGTCCCATTCACCTGCAGAACTTGTACTCTATCTGCCATGCTTTTAGTTCACGAGTCCTGCAGGAGAGAAGAAACAAATGAATCTTGAGAGGTTTACTGAAGAGCCCCTTTGATACTGCCATAGAGGGGATGCAGCCAGCAAAAAAATCGGACAAAGTCAAGCCTTCATCCTTTTCGGCTCTGAGTTCGGACCCATCTAAGGACAAGGGCAACCCACAAGCTAAGTCGGACCCGACAAGACATCTTCACCTATGGCTCCATCTGTGTTTTCTGAGCCAGTAAGGTCCCATAAGCATTCTAGGTCTCCTGCCTTGGAACCGGTGCAGTCTGCTCCACAGTCTCCATTATTGCAATCTGTAGCGGGCAGTCACCGGTCTTCAGTCCATTCCTCTCAGTCATCCAGGAACCTCTCTGATGATAATGTGGAGAGGGTGGTAAAGAGGCTTCTTAGGACACCAGCATTAGCCAAATTACTTTCGGGGCCATCCCAGATGGAAATGGTGCCAACAGCCCAAACAACACCTGTCTCGATTCCTCCTCCGACTCCTTTGAGTTTGGAGCCGGAGTGTATGGAAGTTGTAGTGGTGGAAACGTCGGTTCCAGTAACCTCCTCTGGTCTTTCGGTTCTGACTAGCCCTACGATCTCCTCGATACCCCCTTCTATCAAGGTATCTGGGAGCCAACGCTCCCTCGTCAGCTCCGAGTGGGGGGGGGCAGCATCAGACCCTTGTCCAACCCTACTTTCCCTGTCGGAGCTTCGACGCAGGTCAGCTCGACTCCTACATCGGCCGTGGAGCCATCGCCCTCAGTTCGTAGGAAGTCTCCTCCTTCTTCGGAGTCAGAGATTCTTTTGGGTCGGGACCGCGATGCCTTCGAGGTGATAAGCGTGCTGTCTACTGAGACAGCTCCACCCTCGGCTCCATTGGCTCCTTTGCCTTCGGTGCTGGTGTCCACCTTCGATCCTCCCCTCCGCCCCAAGCGTAGGGAACCCATGCTCCAGGAAGCCCCATTGGGCAATCCCACCTCATCCGAAACCTCCCCTGAGCATCCCTCAGAGGTCCCCCGGAAGAGGACTTGCAAGAGGAGCATGTGGACTCCCCTGAGTCCTCGACATCAGATACAGACTTGGATGACCCAGAATGGTCCCCATGGTCCCCCTCTGAAGATATCTCTTTTTCAGACATCTTAGAAATCCTTAGACAAAGGGGTGACTGGAAGTCCCTTCCTCCTCCTGAAGATGAGTCTGTGTACCTGGATGCATTTGGTTCCCGACACTCCACCTCTTGAGTATCTCCTCCTTTCGATCCACTATTGCATGTAGTGAGTCCGATATAACCAGTTTCTGCGGAGGCTCAATAAATTTATTACAGCCCCTGAAGACAGGCTGTCCTTATCTAAAGGTGTTCCCGTTGATGCTATGGTGGTGGCAGCAGCAACCAAGAAGGAATTAGTGGAAATTTCCTCATCTGTCCATCCGCCAAATAGAGTCTCGTATGATGGACAGATATAGGAAGCATATGTTTTCTTCAGCAACCTTTACATTCGGGTCGCTGAACTATTTGTCCCACTTTACAAGGCTTCAAAGGGATTTCCTCAAGGAGTTAGGAGATACCTTACAGGATCCTACAGCTGCGGGAGCCTCTGACAAGGTGGCTTCTCAGCTTGCGACCTTGACTTCAGTAGTTAACTCCTCCATGCGGCCGATGGGGCGAACAGGGCAGCAGGCACAGGGGTAGCCTTACTCAGATGCTCCTAGGTGCACCTTTATCATTTTGCAGAGCCCTTCAAGTCTTCCTTTTCCAATGCCCTTTTTGATGGCTTGTCCCTGTTAGGGCATCAAGCAAAAGTGACTCTTACCAGGTGTGAACAAGATGGCAAAACTCTCACTGCTGTGGGAGTAAGTTTTTCTGCTCCATCTAGGCCCTATCCTAAAGACCACAAGAGTGGGAAAATGTGGATCTGATGTTGTAAATCTTAATTCATTCCTTACTGTTAGGACTTCAGTTCTGTCCAGGGAACCGACACGGCCGTTTCCAAGCTCATACCAGCGAAAAACTCTCAGCTAAGACCTACCCATGATGCACTTCTCATAGTTACTCCAGATCTCATTTGTCGCTTTCCTCATCAGACATGCCTAGCCATCTCTCTCAAAGCTAAGTGGATAATTGTGATTTTTGGTATAGTTTCTCTTCAAAATTTCTTGTTTTTTAGGCAGTTTAGCTTTTTCTCACTATCGCGTGTAACCTACTTCTATTTCCTACCCTTACCTTTGGTAATTATAATTCTACCATCGTTGGTGCTATCCCTCTCTCCTGCCTTTGGTAGGCCCTTCTTTACCACTTGTGGTATTTTTTTTAAATACCGTCGTTGGTATTCTCTCCCTTTTCTCTTCATTTATTGTTTTTTTCTCTTAGGATATCCCTGTGTTGGTTGTACTATGTCAGATAAAGTTAAGTTGGGGTTTAAGCAGTGTGACAAGTGTGGACGTAAGATGCCCAAATCGGACAGACATGCTTGTTGCGTCTACTGTTTGGACGTGGACCACATTAAAGCTGATTGTGACATTTGTGCTAGTTTTAGTAATCGCACACTAGCAGTAAGAATAAGCTTATTTTAAAAGGTTTAATTAAAATACCTTTTTTGGAGGCTTTATCTGGTTCGGAGGTCTCACCCCCTCCAAAGACCAAAAAACATAAGGAAAAACAGAGTCACTTGGTTCCTACATCTCCGTCAGTTACGGAACCGAGTCAGGCTCCGTGCTTCCCTGGCACCCTCAGCGCAGACCTCTTCAGTACCTTGTGTCTTTTCCCTCGGTGCCGTCTATGATGTTGACTCCTATTTTGGTTCCAGCCTCAGCACCACCAGCTTCGGTGCCATCCTTGGTTCTGACATTGGCTCCTATGACTGTACCTGCTTCGACACCATCCCCGGCCACGGTGCCGATAGCTTCTTTGGCTCCACAAATTATGATTTTGGCTCCTAAAGTTGAATATCTGCCAAGAACCAGATACTCTCCTTCGTCCAACCCTTTTTTGGGGCATAGATTTAGCCCCTTTCTTGAAAGACCTGATCCTCCTTCAGCAGCCTCCTTTAGATCCACCTGGAATCTTTCTGAACTAGACCTAGTGCGGGTTGTGGACCAGCTTCTGGCAACTAAGGGATTGCCCACTCCAGCTAGACCTTCCGTCCCTCTTGGCTCGGAATCCTTCACAGCATATTCCCGTGTTTATCCTCTGGCCTCTACCCAGGTCCCGGAGATCTCGGCACCGAAGTCCATCTGGTGCATACTGTCTCGATTCCGACTGTGGATTTTTCCCTGTTGGCACCGACCACCCTTGCTGCATCGGCTCCCGTGGAGCCGGTACTCTCTCGGAGCAGTGATTGGATCGTCAGCACCTTGGTAGCTAGCCCGGCACCTATTTTTTTTGCTGGTGCCGTTTATGTCCACAGCTCCGATGGCTTCCTGTTCTCTCAGAGCTTCCCACCTGGAGGTGGGCTCCTCAGGGCGGGGTGTGACCGCAGTTCCGAGGTTGTCATCCTGAGTTCTGGGCTCCCGTCTATCCTCGGGTGGGCCTGCTTTCCAGGTGATGGAGAAGGTCCTTGCCTCCTCAGGCTCACAGTCAGCATCAAGGACATCAGCATCAGAACCCCCCCCCCAGCATGCTGCTGTCCCAACCCCCTACTTTGGGATCCCTGGCACGGGAGCCACAAGACCCCCCTCCTCAGAAGATCCCACTGGGGAGCCACCCCGGAAGAAGCAGTGCAAAAGGAAGCACCTTGATTCCCCAGAGGAATCTATCACTGAAGACACTGATTGTGATGATGGAGAGGGGGTCCCCACGGTCTACCCCAGATGACGTCTCATTAGGAGACATTCTTGAAATCCTCAAGCAGTGGGGAGACTGGAAGTCCTCTAATCCTCCTTCTGAGGAATCTGTGTTCTTGCAGGCCTTCCGTGCCCAGCCATCTACTTCCTGGGTGACCCCACCTGCAGATGAGCTTGTTAAGATGATCGTGCAGCGTGCCTGGAAGGCCTTGGACAACATAGAACCTGTCTCCTGGAGGCTGGACAAAATTCTATCCACACCTGAAGATCAGCCCCACTGGTCCAAGCAGTTGACTGTTGATTCCATGGTTGTGGCAGCAGCCATCAAGAGGGAACTGGCAGAAGATAGTTCCACTGTCCATCCCCTGAACACGGAGTCTCGGACCATGGACAGACTGGGGAAGCGGACCTATGCATCAGCGACCTTTGCCATTCGGTCACTGAACTATCTGGCATACTTCACTCACCTCCAAAGAGACCTAATATCTGAAATGCCCTTTTATTTGGTGGGGGTATGGGCTGATGAGGTGCGTGACACTGTCGCCTTGCAGCTAGCTACCCTTGACTCCATCTCAAACTCTTCAATGCATTTGATATCTCACACCACCGAGGGGGCAGCTCAAGCTGCGACTTCAGACATTGTCATGAGACGTAATGCTTGGAGGCAGTTGTGTGATTTCACAGACCCCTTTAAATCTTCCTTCGCCGATGCGCCTGTTGACGAATCTGCACTTTTTGGTCCCAAAGTACGAGACACACTATCACGAAGCAAGAAAGACGGAAAGACCTTGTCTGCTGTGGGCATATGCTTTTCCACCCCCAGAGGTTCTACTCCAGGAACTAGAAGGGAGGAAAAATGTGGTTCAGAAAATCCCAAGCATCTTTTTGTGACACTCATGGTGAGCAATCCCCCTGGGGCAGAGGAGGCAATTCATCTGGAAGGCTCCCATTTCGAGGTAGAGGGGGTCCATGTAACCAGGGTGCTAGAGATTCCTTCTCTGGCAGACCCTACCAGCTCTCCTGAGCAGTGGCCCGATTGTTTTCCTCTGGAAGCAGTCGGGGGTCGTTTTTCTCTACACCTACCAGCCTGGCAACTTATTACTACCAATGTTTGGGTGCCGAGAATAATATCCAGAGGCTACCAGATACCATTTGATTTAACTCCCAGACCCGTCAAATGAATCCCCAATGTGCCACTCAATCGGAGGGAATTAGCAGCCTTAGAAATAGAAAAGCAGCTAAGAAAAGGAGTCATCCAACCAGTCCCACCAGACCAGAGAGGTTCCGGGTTTTACTTGTGGTTCTTTTTAGTGCCAAAAAAGACAGGGGACTGGAGATCAATCCTGGATCTTAGCCTATTGAACAAATTTATCAAACCTCAAAAATTCCGGATGGTCATGGTACAGTCCATTCTCCCCTTCCTAGGAGGGGGCAACTGGATGTGCTCTATAAACCTCCAGGATGTGTACTACCACATAAAGATGGATCACTGCTCCCGGAGGTTTGTCTGCTTCCGGCTGGGAGCCAATCACTACCAGTTCAGGGCACTGCCATTCAGTCTGTCGACAGCCACCCCCCCGAGTGTTCAGCAAATGTATGGCAGTTGTAGTAGCTCATCTTCGACTACAAGGATTCCAGGTGTTTCTGTATCTAAACGATTGGCTCCTTACCTCTCCAACCAGGAATCTTCTAACCTGCAGCCTCTCTTACACTCAAGGTCTCGCTCTCCGCTTGGGGATTTCAGTCAACAAGGACAAATCTCAAATGTCCCCAACAAAGACACTGGAATTTATTGGAGCACTCTTAGACACAACATCCTGTCAGGTTTCTCTCCCTCCTCACAGGCTTTTGAAAATAAGACACCAAATCCAACCCCTCCTTCCACAGGCCTATGTACCAGCACGCCTTGTACTGCAACTGTTAGGCTCCGTGGCAGCTGCCATTACTTTAGTACCACTGGCGACACTGCACATGAGAATCCTACTGTGGCTCCTTTCTGCACAGTGGTCAATCTTAACTCACCCACTCGACCACATGATACGTCTTACAAAACCGTTGCAAGGAAGAAATGCTATGGTGGATGAAGCCACAAACAAATTTTTGGTGTCGACCGTTTTGTCTTTCCCAGCCCACGGTGACCACGGATGTTTCCCTGTTGGGGGGGGGGGCATTTCCAGGGAAAGATGGTCCAAGGCACCTGGTCCCCCATGGAGGCCAATTTGCACATAAATGTCCTGGAACTGCGGGCAGTTCTCTTAGCGTTGCAAGCGTTCCATTCATCCCTACCTTCTGGGACCATTGCAATTCAGTCGGACAACATGTCAGTCATCTGGTATATCAACAAGCAAGGCGAAATCAGATCTTCCCTGTGTCAGAAAGCCATGAGGATTTGGCACTGGGCGATAGCTACCAACCACTTTCTTATAGCAACACACATTCCTGGGAGTTCCAACCTTATTGCGGACAATCGGAGTAGGAACATCCTGATGCCTCACGAGTGGTCCCTCAATCCTGTAATAGCGGATTAGATTTTCCACCGTTGGGGCAAGCCTTGCTGCGATCTGTTTGCTTCTCCCCTAAACAACAAATGCAGAACCTACTTTGCCCTGATCCCCCGAGGGACGCTCTAACGCACGATTGTCCCCCAGTGGTACTGTATGCCTTTCCTCCATTTCACCTCATTCTGAAATTCCTCCAGAAAGCTCAAAGGTTGAGAAGCAAAGTGATCCTCATTGCCCCTTATTGGCCCCATCCAGTTTGGTTCCCATTCCTATGACCTCATCTGATTCACAGCCCGTGGATCCTGGATCATTCCCAAGGCCTGTTATCTCATCCTCAGGGACTGATTCACCCCAATCCCTACAGTCTCAAGCTCACAGCTTGGTTCCTCCACTTCCAGTGATTGGCAGGCTGCCTGACATCCCATCTCCTGTTCATAAAATTCTTCTTACTTCACACCAGCTTCCACCAGGAAAGTTTATTCTAGTAAATGGAGTTAGGTTCTCTATCTGGGCCAAAGATCAGAACTTGCATCCCTTCTCTATGCCTATTCAAAAGATCCTTCAATACCTGATGACTCTTTTACATGCAGGAGCCTCAGCATCAACAATCACTGTACATTTAGCAGCTATCGCCAATTTTCATAATGAATTTGATAATTCTTCGATTATGTCACACCGTCTGTGCAAGACCTTTTTGAAAGGAGTATTGCACGTTAAACCTCCGGTCAAGCCCCCCTTAGAACCCTGGGACTTGACCTTGGTGCTTCAGTCTCTCACAGGCCCTCCCTTCGAGCCTTTTGATTCATGTGATATAAAGTTTTTGTCATGGAAGACCCTACTTCTAGTAGCACTTACCTCAGTGAGAAGAGTGAGCTGCAGGCCTTGAGTGTCAAGAGACCTTACTTGAACTTCCACACAGATAGTTTGTCCCTTCGTACTGACCCTTCTTTCTTGCCCAAGGTCATTTCTGGATTTTCCATTAACCAATCTATTGACCTGCCAGTTTTCTTCCCTCAGCATTCTAACAGAAGGGAGTACCTTTTGCACATCCTTGATGTGCATCAGCAGCTTCATTATTATTTGGACAGGACTAAATCTTTCAGGAAAACAGATCAATTGTTTGTGGCCTTTGCAGGACCCAGATTGGGAAAACCTGTCTCCAAACTGACTTTATCCTCCTGGCTTAGAAACATCATTACCTTTATCTACCAACAGAATAAGCTATCCTTACCTTCCAGAATAAAGGCTCATTCTACCAGGTCTATGACTACTTCTGTAGCTTTCCATTCCAGAGCCTCTGTGGATGATATCTGTGCAGCAGCAACTTGGGCAAGACCTCATACCTTTATTTCTCATTACAAATTGGATTTGGCCTCCAGGGGATGAGCGCCTTTTGGTTTTATGGTGCTCAGGAATATCCTTCCTTAGGGCCACCTAGGACTCAAGTAGCTGGGGACTCTGTCCTAACAGTAAGGAATGAATAAAGGTTTATAACATCAGATAAAGAAGTTATGTCTTACCATAATGTTCCATCTGTGTTGTAGATCTTTATTTATTCATTACTTCCCGCCCTCCTTCCCCTTGCCTGAACTCCTGGTGGACTTTAGGAACTCCTGGTTAGGGTATTTGCTTAGACAGAGCCTCCTACTGTTTTCTATTTCTACCTCTATTATATAAGGGCAGGCAAACTCGATCTGGAGTAACTATGAGAGGGGCATTATGAGTATGTCTTAGCTGAGAGTTTTTGGCTGGCACGAGCTTGGAAACGGTCATGCTGGTTCTGAGGATGGAACCGAAGTCCTAACAGTAATGAATGAATAAAGATCTACAACACAGATGGAACGTTATGGTAAGGCATAACTTCTTTTTCCCGAAATCCCAGGAAGCTTCTCCTGATACACATGGAGATTTTTCCCCAAGGGGCAGAGGGGAAATAACGGAAGACGCCAACTTCGTGGCAGGGGGTGGGTCCGCAGAATCAGGGCGATACCTTCTCTGATAGGCCCTTCCAGCACTCCTGAAGGGAGGCCCGACTGTCCGACTCTGGAGTCGGGGGGGGGGATTATTCTTGTACCCAAAAGCCTGGCAGACAATCACAGAAGATACATGGGTACTATCCATAATATCCGGAGGTTACAGTATCCCCTTCTCCCTACTTCCCCTTTCAAAAAGACAATACTCCATCCCAGATGTTCCACCTAGTCTTCGGGATCAAGCAAACCTAGAGGTTCAAAGGTTGCTAAGAAAAAGAATCATCCAGGAAGTCCCCGCAGACCAAATCGGATCCGGAACTTACTCAAGGTTCTTTTTAGTTCCAAAGAAAACAGGGGACTGGAGACCCATTTTGGATCTCAGCAGGCTGAACAAGTCAGTCAAGAAAATAAAGTTCTGGATGGTAACAACTGCAGTCCATTCTTCCCTTTCAGGGACAGGACAATTGAATGTGCTCTATCGATCTCCAGGATGCATACTACCACATAAAAATGGACAGACAGTTAAGGGGATATCTACGCTTTCGGCTGGGAGCCAGTCACTGTCAGTTCAGATCACTGCCCTTTGGTCTTACCACAGCCCCCAGGGTGTTCACCAAATGCATGGCAGTAGGTGCAGCTCACCTGAGGCGTCAAGGATTCCAGGTGTTTCCATATCTAGACGACTGGCTCCTTACTGCCACCACTGAGCATCAATTAATCAGGGCAAGGAAATACACAATCCACTCTTGTTCTCAACTTGAGATCACCATAAACTACAAAACAGTCTGCCTTGTTGCCTTGTCAATATATTACCTTTATAGGGGCAGATTTAGTCACAAGGGCCATGATAACAAAGCTGCCTCAAGAAAGAGAATTAACGATCCATTGCCAAGTTGTCATGCTGTTCACACAAAAGAGAATTCAAGCAAGATTTGTGCTCAAGGTCCTGGGTTCTATGGCGGCGGCAATCACTCTGGTCCCTATGACTCTCTTCCACATGAGAATTCTACAGTGGCTTCTATTTGCACAATGGTCATTCCAGGATTTACCCATGTCACATCAGATTCCCAGTTAGGGTGGGGGGGCATTATCTGGGGCAGACTGCTCAAGGGACTTGGCAGGAACACTAGTACCACTTGCACATCAATGTCCTGGAGATGAGAGTGGTGCTCCTGGCATTGCAAGCACTTCAGGACTCTCTACTTACAGGGACTATAGCAATTCAGATGGACAATATGTCAGTAGTATAGTACATCAACAAACAGGGTGGAACCAGGTCTTACCCCTTTTGTCAAGAGGCTCTTATGAGTTTGGCAATGGGCGATGTCTTCCCAAGCTTTCTGGGTGTAACTGCACATCCCAGGGAAGTCCAACGTGATAGCGGACAAGCTAAGCCAGGCTATCCTGATGCCCCATGAGTGGTCCCTGAAGCGGGAAGTTGCGGACTTGATTTTTTGCAAATGGGGCCAGCCATGCTGCGATCTGTTTGCCACCCCCCCTCAACAACAAATGCAGCAGCTACTTTGCCCTAGTCCCACCACCGGGACAGTCACCCAGGGATGCACTTGTTCACGATTGGCCCCCGGGACTGCTGTACACCTTTCCACCTTTTCCCCTGATCCCCAAGGTTCTTCAGAAACCACAGTCATTGGGTTGCAAGTTAATCCTCATTTCCCCTTACTGGCCTCATCAGATATGGTTCCCATTCCTTTGTCCTCACCTACAAGGGGAGCCTTGGATCCTGGACCTAGTGCCAGATCTTTTGAGGCATCAGTCGGGGGCTCTCCATCCTTCCATTCAAACTCTCAAGCTCACAGCTTGGTTTCTCCACTTCTGGTCTTAGCCAGGCTTCCTGATGTTTCTCCAGCAGTTCAACACATTTTGATTTCCTCCCATAAGCCCACTACTAGGAGACTTTATGCCAGTAAATGGAAGAGGTTCTCTTGTTGGGCAGGCAAAAATCAGGATGATCTTTGTATGGCTCCCATTTCAAAGATTCTTGAATTTCTTGCTGAAACCTTTGACTAAGGAGCCGCTGCAGCTACTATCAGAGTGCAGTTAGCTGCCATTTCTAATTTCCATATGGGAGAAATAAGTTCCAGTATCGTGTCCCATAGGTTATGCAAGGCATTCTTAAGAGGTACTACCCTATTAAGACCTCTGATAAGAGAACCTCTCCCCCCGGAGTCTAAATTTAGTTTTAGATGCTCTGATTCTTCCTCTCTTCGAACCATCTGCTTCTTGTCCGCTCAAATTTCTGACTTGGAAGACCCTTTTCTTATTTGCAATTACCTCAGCTAGAAGGGTTTCAGAATTACAGGCCTTATCTATAATCCCCCGTACTTGATTTTCCATAAAGATCTCAGAACCAACTCCTTCTTCTTACCCAAGGTATAGTCTGACTGCAATTTGAATCAATCCATAAAGCTTCCTGTGTTCTTCCCCAGTCATGGCAACAAGGCAGAGTATAAGCTTCATCAGTTTGGACATTCATAGACAGTTACATTTCTGTTTACACAGGACCAAGGACTTTAGAAAATCTGACCAATTGTTCATATCCTTTACGGACAATAGAAGAGGTTGTGCAGTCACAAAGGTGACTTTATCAAAGTGGCTTTCAGGCACTGTGAAACCTGTCTATGAGTTGCATAATCAAAACCTTTCTGGGAAAATTAAAGGGCACTCAACAAGGGCCTTGTCTACCTCTATTGCCTTTGGATTCGATCTGTGCAGCAGCTACATGGGCTAATCCTCATACTTTTATCACTTATTACAAAGTAAATGTAGCCTCCCGGAACAAGGCATCCTTTGGTTCCACGGTCCTGAAGAGTTTTTTTCCAGTGAGCTACCCAAGAATCCGGTGCTGGGGACACCGTCCCAAACAGCAAGAATGAAGGCGAGATATGGCCAACATAACATAAAGAAGTTATGTACTCACCATAATGTTCCATGTTTGTTGTCCTTGATCTCGCCTTCCTTCTTGCGTCCCACCCTCATTCCCCCTTCCTGGAGGATTGAGAGGAATCCCTTGATGTGAAATTGTTCTATCTCGCCGATCATTCTTACAGATGGGTTCGGAGCCGAGTCAGCCTACAACAAAGCTTGAGGTTTACAGACAGCTCGAGGCCAAGTCCCTATCTCATGATGCATCTAAAGTTACCTCAGATCTAGTTTGCCGCTGCAATAGATCGGAGGTTCCTTGCACAGCTTGGGCCAGTATAATTCTTTCTGACTTTCTAATATTTCTAAAACAATTTTTAGATTTAGTATTTGATAGTGTTAGCCTTAGAGTTTGTTAGTAGAGATATTCCTTCTCTTTTTGGCTTCGTTTTTTTATATAGGCCTTTAATATTGCCCTTCATTTTGGTGTGCTTTTAAATCTGTATTTACATCTTTATATAACTTCTAGTTAAACAGTTACTTAGTGTGTGAAAATTTTGACTAATTAGTGTATTGTTATTTAGCCAAGTTGTTATTTAGGGCTTATTTAGATAATTTAGCTTACCAGTTTGATTTTGTTAGCTTTTTGGGTGTGGCTAGTCTCTTACAGTAGTTGATTGTTGTGTACTGTATAACTGATAATGGCTGACCAGGATAAGGATAAGCATCCTAAGTCAGGATTTAAAAAGTGTCCAAAATGTGGGTAGAAGATGTCTGTAACAGATAGTCACATTAATTGTGTGTATTGCCTTGGTGCCTTGCATTTACAGGAAAGCTGCTCCATTTGTCATTTTTTTTCTTCTAGAGTCCTCCATGAACGAAAAAGAAAACTTATAGATAGAGGACTTCTTAAACCATCGTTTCAGGAAGCTTTGAGTGACCAGGGTACTTCTAGTAAGTCTTCTAAGACTTCTTCCTCTTCTTTATAAGTTAAAAATTCAAAAAAAAAGAGTCTACGTTGGCAACACAGCCATCGGAGCCGAGCGTCTTGTCTTTTCGGAGTCAGTCCCCAGTCCAGGAACCGGTGTCCGAAGTTCTAAAATCACCCATTTTACAATTAGTACCTCCATCCCATCCAGTTATTTAAGTCCTAGATCAGCCTGTCTGATTTGGATGTGGATCGCGTGGTGCAGAATTTGCTACAGACACTGGCGTTCGCTAAATTTTTGTCTGCTCTGACCCAGGTGGTTTTGGAGCCTAAAACTGTAATGCTATCGACTTCTTTTCCCCCTCTAAGCCATACCGGTTCTTCGGAGCCGGAGGAGTTGGACCTGATGATTGTTGAGCCTCTGGAGCCGATGCCTGTTCCAGTGCCTTCGGTTCCGTTTACTCTAACTTCCTCAGTGCCGATTGAGGAGTCTGGGAGCTGACACTCTCCTATCAAGTCCAGGGAGGATAGTAGGACCGACATGTCTGGTTCCGACTTTGCCTATCGGGGCTTCGGATTTGATGAGTTCCAGCTCCCACTTCTGGTTTGGAGCCCACTGTGCCGGTGCCGAGGGGATCGGTGGTTTCTTCGGATCCAGCATTTCCTTCTCATCGGAGCAGGGGTGCCTTCGAAGCCATGAGGAGAGTTATGTCTCCTAAGACATCTACGACTTCAGGTCTGGCTACCTCCTCCCCAAAAGCACCTGTGTCCACTTTTACTTCACAGATCCTTTTTAAGCGTAGAGACCCAGGGCCTCAGGAAGCCCCATTAGGTGGCCCCTGCTCTTCCAAGACCTCACCAGAAGTTCCCACTGATGATTCCCAGGAAGAGAATCTGTAAGTGGAAACAGACTCCCCACAGGAGTATCTCACATCCAATACCGACTGAATCAGAAGGATCCCCATGGTCCCCCTCTGAGGATATCTCATTTGCTGAGATATTAGAAATCCTTAGGCAGAGGGGTGACTGGCAGTCCACCAATCCTACTGAAGATGAGTCTGTTTTCCTGAAGACTTTTGGGTCTCAACCCCCCACCTCTTGGGTGTATCCGCCCTTCGATGAACTCATGGAGCTGGTCTCACGAAGGGCGTGGGAGTCTCCAGACACCATGGAGCCTGTCCCTAGGAGGCCTAACAAATTTATTTCTGCCCCCCCAGGAAAATTCTTTTCTTACCAAGGGAGTGCCAGTTGATGCCATGGTGGTGGCAGCAGCCACCAAAAAGGAGATGTCGGAAACTTCTTCCTCTATCCATCCTCCTAATAGAGATTCCAGGATCATGGATAGATATGGGAAGCGTATAGTTCAGCGACTTTTGCCTTGCGTTCACTGAACTATCTTGCTCATTTTACGAGACTGCAGAGATCTCGTAAAAGAGCTTGGAGATGCTCTTCAGGGTACAGTAGCTGCAGGAGCTTCAGACAAGGTCGCCTCTCAGCTTGCTACCCTCAGTTCCATAGTGAATTCATCCATGTGTCTCATTTCATATGCAGCTGATATAACGAGTAGGGCAGCGGGTACAGGAATTGCTTTAGGAGACATTCCTGGAGGCGCTTGTGTTCCTTCGTGGAGCCCTTTAAGTCATCCTTTGTCAACACCCCTTGTGATGGCTCATCCCTTTTCGGGCCCAAAGTTAAGGAAACTTTGACCAGGTGTGAGCAGGAAGGAAAAACCCTGCCGTCGGAGTCCGTTTTTCCACCCCTACCAGACCCTACCCCAAGGGTCAAAGGGGAGGGAAGATGTGGTTCCGAAAAGCTCAAGGAGCCTTTCAGGACACACGGGGTGAATCCCCCTCCAGGGGCAGAGGAGGGGGAAATAATGGAAGACGCCACCCTCGCAGCAGAGGGGGTCCGCAAAACCAGGACGACAGAGACCAGTTCTTTGGGAAGCCCTACCAGCACTCCTGAAAGGAGGCCCTACTGCCCTACTCTAGAGGTAGTCGGGGGTCGCTTATCTTTGTATCCAGATGCCTGGCTCAAAATAAATGACAACTGGGTACAAAGTATAGTTTCCAGAGGATATTTCATTCCTTTCGCCACTCCTTCTCCATTGACAACAAATATCCCGAACGTTCCACCCAGTTACAGGGAACAAGCAACAGTAGAGGTCCAAACGTTGCTAAGAAAAAGAGTCATCCAACCAGTCCCAGCAGACCAGACAGGATCCGGAACTTATTCAAGATTCTTTTTAGTTCCAAAAAAGACAGGGGACTGGAGACCTGATTTGGACCTCAGCAGACTAAACAGATCTGTCAAGAAAGAGAAGTTTCGGATGGTCACACTTCAGTCGATACTTCCCTGTTTAGGGAAAGACAATTGAATGTGCTTGATAGATCTACAGGATGCGTGCTACCATATAAAAATGGCCAGACCATCCAGGGATCATCTGCACTTCTGGCTGGGAGCACCAGTTTCGAGCCCTGCCCTTTGGTCTCACTACAGCCCCCACAGTGTTCACCAAATGTATGACAATGGTCACGGCTCACCTGAGGTGTTTAGGATTCCAGGTGTTTCCGTACTTAGACAATTGGCTCCTCACCACCTCCACCAGGTATCAGCTAATACAAGCCAGGGACACCACTTTTACTCTCTGCAGTCAGCTGAGCATTACAGTAAATTCAGAAAAATTTGCCTTGTCACCATCGCATCATATCGTTTTTATCGAAACAGAATTGGACACCACCACCACCACTTTGAGACTTCCAGCAGAAAGAGTGTTACTACTTCATCACCAGGTCCACAATATTATATCCAGAGACAAGGCTCCAGCATAAGAAGTGCTAAAATTTTTAGGCATGATGGCAGCTGCAGTACTAGCAATACTGTTGGGTCGCATGCACGTGTGGATTCTGCAATGGCTGCTATTCACTCAATGGTCTTACCAAGAGCTCCCAGTGTCTCATCTCGTAATGATCACAAACACATGCAAAAATGATCTTTAGTGGTGGTTGACCTCTCTTCATGTAACAATAGGTCGTCCTTTTGTTCTACCCCCACCAGCGGCCACAGTGACCACGGACGCTTCCCTGATGGGGGGGGGCATTTTCAGGGAAGAACAGCCCAAGGCACATGGAATGAATAGGAGGCACATTTGCATATCAATGTCCTGGAGATGAGAGCGGTACTTTTGGCATTGCAGTACTTCCAGGACTCTCTTCCTCTGGGAACAATTGCGATTCAGACTGACAACATGTCGGTGGTCTGGTACTTGAACAAGCAAGGAGGAACCAGGTCCTATCCCCTTTGTCGCAAGGCCCTAAGAGTATGGCAGTGGGCTACATCCACCCAGCGCTTTCTGTTAGCAACGCACATTCTGGGGAAATCCAATGTTATAGCAGACAAACTGAGCAGGGCAATCTTTTTGCCTCATGAGTGGTCCCTCAAGAAAGAGATAGCGGAGAGAATTTTCCATAGATGGGGCCAGCCTTGTTGCGACCTTTTTGCCAGCCACATGAACACAAAATGCAGAAGCTATTTTGCCCTGATTCCACCTCCGGGAGAAGCCCCAAGGGACATACTCGTACACGATTGGCCTTTGGGTCTCCTCTGTGCATTCCCACTAATTCTCTTGATACCCAAAGTATTGCAGAAAGCAAAAGCCCTGGGAAGGACCATCATTCTAATAGCCTCTCATTGGCATCTGCAGATTTGGTACCCCTTCCTTCGACTTCATCAATTGGAAGACCCTTGGATTCTGCACCCAGTTCAAGATCTTCTGACAAATTCATCGGGGTCTCTTCATCCGTCTCTTCAGGCCCTGAAATTGACAGCTTGGCTGCTCCAATTCCCAACATAACCAGGTTCCATAACATCTCAAATGAAATGCAGCATATTTTAATATCTTCTCATAAATCCTCTGCTAGGAAGATGTATCTTAGCAAATGGAAACGATTTTCTGTATGGGCTTCTCAAAATAACATTGATCCCTACCAAGCCCCTATGGCCTCCATATTAGAGTTCTTGACTATGCTTTTCAGTAAAGGAGCTGCAGCAGCAACAGCTCGGGTTCAACTTGCTGCTATCTCTAATTTTCACCTTGGCTTTGAGGGATTAAACATAATGTCACACAAACTATCCAAAGCCTTTCTCAAAGGGACTTTTCATGTCAGACCACCTGTAAAATCCCCTTATACCTCATGGAATCTAAATTTTATGCTTTCACGCATTATTCTCCCACCTTTCCAAACCAGCTTCCTCCTGCGATTTGAAATATTTGTCATGGAAGACTATCCTTTTAGTAGCCATCACTTCTGCCCATAGAGTGTCAGAGCTTCAGGCCTTGTCCATAAAGCCTCCTTATTTGATTTTCCACTCTGACAGGTCCCTGCGAACAAATCCTTCATTTTTACCCAAAGTTTGTACTGACTAACCTTAACCAGATTATAGATTTGCCAGTGTTCTTTCCCAAACACACCAACAACTTAGAGTATATGCTACACAAGCTTGATGTTCATAGACAGCTCAGATTTTACTTGGATAGAACAAAAGAGTTCAGAAAATCAGAACAGCTTTTTGTTTCCTTTTCAGATTCCAGAAAAGGTATGCCAGTGGCAAAAACAACACTGTCTAAATGGTTATCTGATTGTATCACATTTGTTATTCAGCTGCTAATATACCCTTACAACACAAAATTAAGGCTCATTCTACCAGAGCAGTGTCCACATCTTCTGCCTTTTCTGCTAGGCTTCCTATAGACAACATTTGTGCAGCAGCCACTTGGTCAAGACCTCATACCTTTATCACTCATTACAAAGTTGACAAGGCCTCAAGGGACAGGGCCTCATTTGGGTCTACTGTCCTGAAAAAAATACTCCCGTGAGCCACACGAGAAAGATGGTGCTTGGGACACTACCCATCTGTAAGACTGAACGGCGAGATAGAACAACTTCACATAAAGAAGTTATGTACTCACCATAACATTCCATGTTAGATGTTCATCTTGCCTTCATTCTTACTTCCCACCCTCCTACCCCCTCCAGGGTTTTTCGAGGACCGAGATACTAGTTTTGTCCTGGTTGCTCAATCTTTCTATGGGTTTTCTTCTAAAGAGTGATAAGAATGGCACATGGTATTATTATGTGTAACAAACAAGATATGAGGTAACTCTAGGTGCATCATGGGATAGGGACTTGGCCTTGAGCTGTCTGTAAACCTCGAGCTTTGTAGTAGTCCGACTTGGAGCCGAGGATCGGCTCCAAACCCATCTGTAAGAATGAAGGCGAGATGAACAATTCACATGGAATGTTATGGTGAGTACATGACTTCTTTTTTTTATTGGTTATACTGGCTGTGTTCCTTTATACCATACCTTATGGTTAGTCTCAGTCTACTACTATTACTATTGTGGAACCTGTACACATGTGTACACCTGTATGTGTAGGCATCATCGGATATGTAAAGTAGAGTATATCTCTTGTCTGTTTATATGGTCTAGTGTTGGGTTATCACAAACGAGATCTGGGTAACTACCACTAGGCATGCTGGGATAGGGGCTAGCCTCGAGCCAGTAAAAGCTCTCGAGCTATAGTCTACAGCTGAGTCTGAGCCGAGGACTGGCTCTGAACCCAAACAGCAAGAAGGAAGGCGAGATCAATGACAACAAACATGGAACATTATGGTGAGTACATAACTTCTTTTTACAGCTTTACCATGGAGTAAGGGAGTGAGGAACTGTACCCAGAGCCCTCGGTCAACTTTATATTGTTTGCATACTCTTTCAAACAGATGACTAAAACTATCAAAATTATCACCTTCTTGGTACTGAGGAAGAAGTTTACTGACCTTTGTTGCTTTTGGGGTACAGTTATTCCCCTCCTTGTTAACCTCCATGACCCTGACAGAGTCAGCATTTCCTTTTCATGTTGACTCTACCTCTCATTTTCTTCAACTTCCAGACATCTCAGTCTCTCTCTTTCTTCAGCTTCCAAATGCCGCTTCACTCTGCTGATTCTAATTCCAACTGTTTCGCCTCCAGTTCAAGTCGCTCTAACTCCAGATGGATTTTTAAGTCCTCTAAGGAGTAGTTGAACTGTCCTGTTTCTGAGAACTGCAAGTCCCCATCAACAAGACTGGTTATCCTCCTGGTTGCTGGTCTGTGCTGTAGCTTTGATTAAGGCTGCAATCATTTCCCCTTTTGTAAGGTTGGCATGCCTCAGTCCCTTGGCTTGGCACATGTTAGCCAACTAGTTTCTTGTCAGCTTGCCATAATCTTCTGCTGTCATCGTTGCCTTCTCTCCCTGACTGACTAACAAAAAGTAAATAAAACTATTGTGATATGAAACTCTGAATGTTTACCACGTGGATGCTTGAGAGTACAGACACCTTCTTTAGTGACCACTGCTTACTGGCTACAGGAGTTCAGATAATATCAACACTACTGCTCAACAATATGTGAGCATGTGATGATCCCTCCACTGCCACCCAATAAATGTGATGCCCACCACTGCTTACCATTATGTGTCGTCCCCACACAGGGCCAGTACTCAAGGAGCCTGAATCCTCACCACTGACACTGGAGAGGGACGTGCACTTTGAATATAAATGGATACATTCCATATTTTCAGATACAGACTTCTCTGCATGAAGTGCAATTTCCCTTCAAAGCACACATGGAACACACACAGCGCAGGATCTGGATGGGTCTTTCTGTCTTCCTCCAGGTCCACACACACACACACACACACACACACACACACACACACACACACACACACACACACACACACCTTGGAAAGTCTGGCACAGATCTACCCGCTTTATCAATTTTGCCCAGACTATAAGGTAGTTATCACTGCTACCAGTCAGCTACTATAAGGCTCTTAAAAGGGTATTCAGTTATGCTGTGTGATATTAATCCTAATACAAATGGTAATAGTTCACCGAAATGGCTAGGCCTTCTGGAGTGGCTCACACAATGTCACCAAATAAATATAAGCGCACACCAAGATTATACACTTTCTACAAGGATCAGCCACAATAAAAGTTTTAAATATATTTGATAATAAAAGTGCATGAAAATACTGAATATATATTCACAGTAAACCGCAGAGTTCGGATCATAGGAAATATTGAAAAGAACATTGATGGACAGACTCAGATAAATGAAGAAAAACAATATCTAAAATAAGCTTCACTATATTCCTAACTGAATCTAAGAGAATTACAGTTTCCTGGTTAAGCTGCTTACTACCGCAAGGCAAGATGCTCTGGGTGAGGGTCTTTCTAGTCAGGCTTCCCAAACAGAATATTCAATACTCTTGAGATTTCTCTTTGTAATATTTAAATTATGATTTCCAAGAAGGCTAGCAGAATGACTTCATCTGGTCACTTGACTTTAGATTCTCTCAGTATTCTCCTTTGAAGCTGAGACAGGAAGTTAACACAGATGACCACACTTCACATCTAAATCTTACAGGTAGGACAGGTAGTGTGGTAGTTTTAACCAGTTTAGAGAGTGAAGAGTGTTTCATTGATAGGTAGAATGTTTGACGCTAGTGGCAATTTGGCGATTTTGTTGTAACATATCTAAAGTTTTGCTTTTAGGGAGGATTAAAGATTAGTAATTAAAGGAGTGCCATATACCAGAGAAGGCAGTAGGTACGTGGAAGCAAGGGCTTGTTTTGTGGAGGGGCTAAGAAAGTGTTTATGCCTATAGAGAATTCCTAGCTTTTTGTGAGTTTTGCTGATGCTGTGATGTATGTACAAGTCAAATTTCGTGTGTTTGTCTATAGTTACTCCTAGTAGTTTTTTTGTGGGTAACAACCTCAGTTACTTTGAGAAAGTATAGTTAATTGGGTTTTGTTTAAGGGGATTGTCTTCTTAGGGGTGAATAGCATGAGCTTGGTTGTGTTTGGATTAACAGATAGGTGATTATTAGACATCCAGGTCTCAGTAGAGGTAAAGACCAATTGAGTTATTTGCTGTAGATCAGATATGGAGTCAGAACAGTGTATAACAGTCATCTGCATATTGAATAAGGGGTCCTTGACATACTGGAGAATGAAAACTATTAATGAAAATGCTGAATAGAAGGGGTCCTACTATGGAGCCTTGGGGAACTCCAGTAGAGGTGTCAAGATATGGAGAGAGGGAATGTTGCCATTTAACAGCCTGTTTTTCTGCTAAGTAGCTTGAGAACCAGTTGAGAGAAGATGGGGAAAGGCTGGTCTTAGAGTGTTGGGTTAGATGTAAGGGGCAAGAGACAGTGTCAAATGCTTTTGAGAGGTCTAGAAATAGGGAGGAGACAATTTTACCAGTGTCTCGGACTCTCTTAATTGTATCCATAAAAGATATGAGGGCAGGTGTGGTCCTGTGGCATGTCCTGAATACATGTTATGTCAGAGACGGGATTTGATTGTGAAGTAGATAGTTTAAAATTTGAATATGTATACATTTTTCCAAGATCTTTGAGTTTAGAGATATGATGTCTGTTGGTCTGAAATCTGAGATGTCAGTATTGTTACTGCCATTATAGAGGGAAGAATAAATACTTTTTTCCAGATTTTAGGGATATATGATTCTTGTACAGATCCATTTAGAAGTATGCCAATAGGGTAGTCAATAGCTTCAGCTGCTAGTTTTAGGAATTGTGTGGGCTGGTTGTCAGGAGTGTTAGAGCAAGGTTTAAGTAAGAAGTCTTTTTATTGTGGCAATTGGCATGGTTATAAAAGAGAACATGGGTGTAGAATAGGTACTGGACTTGCAAGAAGAATGGGATGGTGAAGTGGAAGGGGAGCAGGAGGATGGTTTTGATGGAGCCGTAGGGATTGTGCTGCTATGTGTTTGGGGACAAGAAGCAGTGATGCATGCTATAGTGTCGATAAAATGAGAATTAGTGATGATTTCTTGAGATGTTTTGTCAGGATGTGAACATGGGTTACTCTTTGTACCTGGATTTAGTAGTGATGTAATGGAATTTCAGATTTTTGGGGGGTTTAACTTATCGTTGGTTTGAAGTTTTAGATAATGGTCTTTTTCATCTTTTTTAACTAGCCTTTTTACCTGTTTTCGAAGTTGTTTAACTTTCAACAGGTCTGGAGGGTTTATCTTTGTTAACCATTGTTTCCAGATTTTGTCTCTGGATTTCATAGGTTCCTTGGTGGTCTTAGTCAGCCATGAGGCATGGTTTGCTTTAGTTTGCTTTTTTAGTGTATGTAGAAATATTTAGTTGAAGCCAGCTGCATCATCTAGAGGGGAGGGTTTTTAACGTGTGCACCACTTAATGTTTTTTGTTAGAGTATCTGTGAAGATCAATGGGTGGAATTTTGTCAGATTCTTTTGTTTATACTGATGTCGCTTTAGAAAGGAGAGGGCAGTTCGGTGAACAAAGATGGGGAAGTGGCCACTGAGGGTGTTTGGGAGTGTACCGGCAGAAGGTATTTTATTGGAGTCAGTGACTAGAAATCAGTCTAAAATTGATCCACTATCATTGTTCCTATTAGGTCTGGTTGGAGACGTGATAAGGTGATTAAAATTGAATATACTGATATTTGAAGATGAAAGGTTAGAGAAGAGGTCTAGCCAGTTTGATACTTATGTCACCTAGAGTAATGGTTTCATTTTTAATATTGTTGGAAATTCAGGCAAAGATTTCCTCCAGATAATGGTATGTTGTTACCAGGGGGTATATAGAGAACTATAATGCATAGTTTTTTTTACAGTCATTTCATTTTTAGGAAGGAAATAAGGATTTCAGCATTAGCAAATTGTGGATTAGAGTCTGTATAGGGAACTATAGTGTAGTTGTTAGAAAGAGTATTGCAACACCACCTCCTTTTTTATGGGGTCTCTGATCTTATAGTTGTGAAGCCTGAAGGGAGAAATGCAATGTCTTTAATGTGAGGTTTTAGCCAGGTTTTGGTAGCAGCAATTTTGTAATGTTGATTGTGAGCAATCCATGAGTGAAATTCTGGGATTTTATTGTGAATGTTTTGCAGGTTTAGGGTGATCATGTATAAGGATTTATGGGAATTGCTGGTGTGAGGTTTTGTGGGGGAATTGGTTGATGTGGGCCCAGCACTGGGGTGGATTCTCCACTTAAGGGTAAGGTAGTTAATCTAAGAGTAGTACAGTAGCTAGTTGGTTTCTTATGGGTTTGGTAAAGTATGTTTGTGGGTTGGTGTAAGGAATGTGTGGTGCAATGAGGTGGGTATTATTTTTTAGTGATAATATTTTTTTGTATAGGAGAAAAGGATTTACCTGATAGAGGCTAGGAGATATATCTGTGTAGCTGTCAGAAGGTTTAGAGGGGGAGATGTGGCTGTGTGTTTGGGGGCAAGTAAATGGTACTGAGAGCAGTGAGGTATATTAGGGAAAAGAAAAGTATGAAGGCAAGTGAGAAAGGTAGTACTAGATGGATACATGGTGGGAACGTTTACAGAAGGAGAAGGCTTATTGTTGAGTAGTATTAGGATAAGGAGGTAGTATAATTTGTGGAAGAGGTTCATATAGTATAAAAATAGAGGTACAGACTGATTTAAATTAGTAAGCTTGAGAGAAAAATAATTTGAAGATATGTATAGTAATAGTGGTATAGTGGCTGCTAATAGGTGTTGAGAAGTGGGAGGGAGGAGTGTGGGGATTGAATAGTGAGTTGAGATTGTGTAGGTGGGGTTTAGGAATGAGAGTAGATGAATATGAAGTGGTGGCTTTTTATTGGCTGCAGTTAATTAGTGGGAGTTGCTAAGTAGAAATAAATGTAGGCATAGTGGGTGTGGGTGGGAATTGGAGGCAGGGTAGGGGAACAAAGTGAGCCAGAGCATAGCGGGCTGAGCCAGAGATTGCAGCAGCAGACAGCAAAAAACAAATCAGTGAAGTAGCAAGTTATGGCAGGTAAAAACAGAGCTAAACATATGGAGTGAATGTATGTCAGCAACTTATGTATTAAAGGGATGGGGATTTAGGGTGGGAAACTCAGCTAATGAGGAAAAGTAGCTAGTAGTTAAAGAATTAATGCAGCTCCGAAGTCAGCAGTAGTATAGACTGTAATGGTGGGGTAGAAACTCAGCTAATGAGGAAAAGTAGCTAGTAGTTAAAGAATTAATGCAGCTCCGAAGTCAGCAGTAGTATAGACGGTAATGGTGGGGTAGAGAAAAACTAGTTGGAGACTGGAGGTAACAGAAGAGAAAGGAATAGAGCAGGAGTTCAGCTCGGTGGTGTACAAGCAGTCTAACACTTGTAGGTATTTACTAAGAAAATGTTCAATATTAACATACACTACAAAAGTTGAATTTCTGTAGAACCACCATGACTGATTAGGATAGGTGTATTAAGGCTTCAGCTGTACACTGGTGAAGCTTGAGGTCTGCACAGTTGAATTTACCAGGTCAGAGATCCTAAGAACAGGAGAGAAAGGAGAGAGAAAAATGAAAGTAAAACACACAAACAACATGCAGGAAATGCTTTGTATGTAAGAAATGCTACATGCGGAGATCATGGTGGCAGACATCAAAAAACAATCAGTGAAGTAGGAAGTACTGGCAGGTAAAACCACAGCTAAACATATCCAGTGAATGTGAGTAAGTCAACAACTAATGTGTTAAAAGGGATGGGGATGTAGGGTAGAGAACTCTGCTACTGAGGAGAAGTAGCTAGTAGTCACAGAATTAATGCAACTCTGAAAGTCAGGAATAGTATAGAAGGTAATGGTGGGGTAGAGAAGCTAGTCCGAAACTGGGGAGAACAGAAGGGGAAGGAACAGAGCCGAAGGAGTTCAGCTCATTGGTGTGTGAGCAACCTAACATTTATATTTATATTATTAACATATACTACAAAGGTTGAATTTCTATATTACCATGGAGTCTGATTAGGATATTTGTGTTAAGGCTTTGGCTGTACGCTGGTGAAGCTTGAGGTCTACACAGTTGAATTTACCAGGTCAGAAATCACTACAAGGTTGAATTTCTGTAGAACCACTGAGTCTGATTAGGAGAGGTGTATTAAGGCTTCAGCCATACACTGGTGAAGCTTGAGGTGTACTACAAAGGTTGAATTTCTATAGAACTGCCAAGTCTGATTAGGAGAGGTGTATTAAGGTTTCAGCTATACACTGGTGAAGCTTGAGGTACTACAAAGGTTGAAGTTTTGTAGAACCACTGAGTCTGATTAGGGGAGGTGTATTAAGGCTTTGGCTGTACACTAGTGAAACTTGATGTCTGCACAGTTAAATTTACCAGGTCAGATCCACAAAAGTAGCAACAAATTAGTAAAAATAGAGCTCCTACACACCACTGGAAATGTTACTGGAAAGGGAGAAGAGCTGCAGAGGTAAAGTCATAAAATATTGATGAAAATAATTGAGTTTTGGTTGAGTAAATTAATAGAGAAATGGTGAACAGTATATATGGGGCCGTGGAAAGAAATAGTAAAGATTTATTAGTTTTAGTTAAGGAAGTGATAAGCATATTAAAGATAGAAATAATTCTAAAATAAGGGTCTATATTATTTCTTCGACAGCTTAGGTTGTCGAATTCTCAATGATCGACACCTAAGCGTCGAAGTTCCAAAATCGCAAACGGCCATAAACGCAAATTCTTTCCTTGGGAAAGAATTTACTAGGCCTTCCGGAAATAAAATTTTAACTTTTCAACCTAAATATAGGTCCCCCCCCCCAACTAAACATACCAACTCCAAGTTCGCTCTACATTGGGGAAGGGCAAATCCCTGATTATGGCCAAGCATATTTTTTCCCGAGGAAATAATTCACTTATATGGCAGTTCTCAATTTAGAAACTTCACTTAGATGTCGATCATTGAGCATTCGACAGCCTAAGCTATCGAAGAAATAATATAGACCCTAAAATAATAGTATGTGATTTAGAGAAGGCTTATAGAAAGTGTCAATAATAACATGGTTGAAATATTGAAAGAATATGATTTTCATAACTAATTTAACTTAATAAAGTCTGTATAGAATTCATGGAATAGAATTATTGCTAATTGTTGGATTAATCTGGAAATACAGGTTAAACAGGGGTGAAAGTAGGAGTTTCTTTAATAATGTAATAATAACTAAGGCAGGGAGATCTGTTAGAGAGGGATGTTTTAATTTATGAATTAAATATTAAGATTCCAGTGCATGCATTCAACTTTTGCAGATGATCTAATAATTGCAAAGAATGAAGAATGGGTTAAAGAGGCAATGTGGATATGGATTTGTGTATTAGGTAAGTAGGATTAAATGTAAATAAAATAAAAATGTAAAGGTTTTGGTGATACTGTTGGAAATATGGGCATTTACATTTTGAAAACATAAGTAAAATTGTTAGGTATAACTTTTGGAAAAGAAGAAAGATGTAAATAAATATGGAATGACGTTAAAAATTATAAAAGTTAAATGGAGAATTGGAAAAATTTTAATTTATCTTTTAAGGTTTATTTGATTCATACCTATGTATTAGGGAAATTGGGTTATATTGGGGGAGTATTTTTTTTCCAATTGACTTAGAAAAAATTTTGTTAGAGTTAATTTATTTTATAATGGGGGTCAAAGTTAAATCTGGTTAAAATGGGTGTTCTGTATTGAAGAGAAGAATGTGGAATTGGTTTAAGTAATCCTATAGTGTATTCATCTTCTTTGTATTGGATTATAAAGACATTTTATGATGACAGTGAAATTGCTGGTAAAGCTTTATGGAAGGATATGGGGATATTTTCAAAAAATAGACTTTAATAGAAAAGAAAATGGATATTTTGATTTAATTAAAAGATGGAATATTAAATCTAATGTAACTGAAAAAAATATTAAAGAATGGTATGAAAAAATATAATTATATTAAAATTTATAAAGATGAGAGTGAAAGGATAGGGAGGCTGTAAAAGAAGGAAGATTAAATTGTAAGAATGTTTTGGAGATTCAGGAGGTTTTTTTTTGAGACTTGTAATTAAAAAGCTACCCTTAAAGGCAAATATGAGATGTAAGAAAAAGTGATAGATTGTATTAGTTCTAAAGTACAGGAAACTATGGAATATTTTTTTTGAATGTGAAAAGATTGAACAGGTTAGCATATGATGATATGATGAGCGTATGATAGCTATTAAAAAAACTGGATATAAAAGGAATTGCATATGGTGGTTATGAAAATGTAACAAAACTGGAAGTGGATAACATTGAAAGAATAATAGCTTTATGTGGAGTCATATATGAGATATCAAGTAGTTTTAATATGGAGTATGAATGTATTGATGGAAAATATTACAGAATTGTTATGGTTAAAAGGGTAGGGGTCTGACTAAATGTTCATGCCGTTCTTTATATTTTTTTGAGATTATGAATATGTCTGTAAGTTGATTGAATTATAAATGTTGAATGTGTAAATACTGTTTTTAAAAAAAGTTCCCCTACTCTTTTTCATAAGTACCGTGGAATCATTTACATCTGTCTGAGCTGTAACAAACTCAGGCAGATGGGACCTCTGTTTAATGTCTCATCCAAGGGACAGCACCCCCCCACACACACACACACACACACACACACAAAGCCACTAAGTGCTGCAGTACATTATTAGCAACAGACACTGCATTTTTTTCACTATGGTTGCCTACACATTTGTACTGTTTTCTTTATAGGATCAGTGTTCCAGTATTCGTTAGATCTGTGATTTTTCCAAGAGCTTGATCTAATTGGGTGGTGAAGGGAAGTGCCTTGAAAGACACCCTTAGCAAATTCAGTTCTAGATTGAGAATCCAGTTTGTAATGTTTAGTGAAAGTGTGGATTGAAGACCAGTTGGCTACTTTGAGAATGATTTTAGAAGCTCTGTTAGTGAGATTTAACTATTCCTGGCAGCTGTTTGCAATGGTTTGTATGACATTAGAGAACTGCATTGCAGAGCCATTTAGAAATAGTTTGTTTAGAGACAGGTAAGTTTTTCTTTCCAGCAAAAATGACAAAAATAATCAGCCAGATTTTGCAGGCAATAAATCTCAAGAGTTCTGGATATTGTTTGCCAAGGGAAACATAGAATTAGACAGTGCAAGGCAAGTAGCTCAGTAAAAAATAGTCTGAAATTATTGGAAATGAATAAGAGATAGCTGTTTTCCTAATACCTTAATAATTCAATGCATTTACTAGAATAGCATATAATTTAGTTTTATTTGCACATGGTCAATGCACTTTTTCTTAAGGCTAAAATTATTGCTTTCTGAAAGCATTATAAGCTGTTTTTCACATCTGGGAAGGGAAAAGAAATAAGACAACATACAATTATGCAGGTAGGAGCACAGGCTATAACATGAGCCTTAGTGATGGTAACCTTAATTTTAAGCTAGGTATTGCCTGTACATGCAGCTGTCAATTTGGGACAATTGTTTCAATCACGAGGGTTAAACTTCATTGTTTGAAGATATGTCTAGTTTTGTATGTTTCTTTTAAGTTAATAGGTTATCTGGGAGTTCTCGGGGTGTTTTTCGCTTTAAGATTTTCATTAAAACAAAAAGTCTTGTAAAATGTAACATAGGTTCATATGGAGATGACAAGAAACAAAAGTTCAAATGGAAATTACAAGAAGCAGCTGAATAAAAGATCAACCTGACAAATATTTGTGGGTGCATGTAACAAAAAAGCTGGCAAAAGACTTTTTTGAAAAGCTGTCATGTATAACAGGTAGGTATAATAACTTCTCATCATGGCTACACTGTAAATATTTTGGAATGTGAATGGCATCACAGGTATGGACAACAATGTAAGTGTATTGAATTATATTAAATGCAAAGGGCAAATAGCAGTGCTACTTTGGAAAGAAATGAGCATGTGAATTTAAGAAAGAAAGGATTTCAGGATAGATATTCAGCAGAATAGCAAGGACAATTGAAAAGAAGAGCACATATACTTACTGCTACATGAGCCCCAGTAGTGATAGAAGAGAAAAACAGATAATGATTTGTAGCAACAAGGAGCTATTGGAAAGGGGGGAGGATTAGGCTGAAATGCATGTATATTCCACATAAAACTGGTATTAGAGAGCTTAAGAAAATTTTGGGAGAAATTATCAGCTTTCATTAAGGAATATTACTTGTAGGTAGGGACTGGAACTTGATTTGCAACAGTGAAGATATCTAGGGGAACTACAAGGGAAAATATAACAAAAGAGGGTAGACCAGAAGAAATGTATAACAAATGTGTATGGACGATGTGAATTCAGTAGTAGGAACTTGGAGAGAGAGAATTTACATTATTATTCCTCATGGTACACTAACTGGGTAAGATTAGACAGAAATTATATTTCACAGGAATATGTGCATCTAATTGAAAGCTTTGAACACACATCCAATAACTGTTTCAGATCATGCACCAATAACATTCAAGATAAAAATACAGGGTAATGAAGTAAAAATGAGGCATCAGCACTTCCCCACGTACTTGTTAAAAAGAGGGAAGTTTAAGGAATGAGTAGTATAAATTATTTGAGAGTTATTAGGGAAGATAGAACTGTGGTGGTGGTGCTGCGGTAGTGTTGTCGCCTCACAGTTAGACGTTGCCCTTCGATTCTCAGAGCGTCTTCTGTGTGGCAATATGCGTAAATGGGCGTTCCTTCGTTGAAGGTTGTGCGTTAGGCCCGGCAAGCCAGCATGTAAAAATCTGCCAATCATTAGCGGACCAGAGTTCCGCTGTGGCGACCCCTAATCAGGAAACGCCGAAAGACACAAACAAACAATTAGGGAAGATAGAAATTTCTTCAGAAATTATAGCTAGTAGCTGGGATAAAATGAAAGTTTATTTTAAAAGTAGGGTAAAAATAAAAGAAAAAGAGAGATGGTTAAGATGTAATAGGAATTATTTAGAGAGGATGACAAAGGTCTCAGAACAAGAAGAGGCACAACTGAAGACTGCTAAAGGGAAAACAAGGGAGTATCTGAATAATATGCATGAGTTTAGAAAGACTGATGTTCAGCAACTGTTTTTGATAACTCCAGAGCGCACAGACTTTTAGCACAATATGTTAGGCAGCAGAAAGTAGAAATGGTTGTTGCAAAACTCCAGAGCGCACAGACTTTTAGCACAATATGTTAGGCAGCAGAAAGTAGAAATGGTTGTTGCAAAACTTAGGGAACCTATCACAAGAAAAATAATAAGAGATCCTTTAGAGGTATTAGAGATATTTTGGAAATTTTATGACATTTTGTATAAAGCAGAGACGTGGAAATCAAGAACGAACATAAATGGAAATATTTATGGAAGACTTGGGTATGCCAAGGTTACAAGTAGATGAGGCTGAACAGCTAGCAGTTAAGATAGGAGGAGATGAGATAAAAACGGTGACATATAACCTGTCTGCAAGAAAGTCTCCAGGAATATATGGTATTCTTGAGGAAGTTTGGAAGGTAGGAGGGAAGAAAGTGATAAAGATCTGAAATGTTTTGTTTAACAGTATTTTAAAAGGAGAGGGAACCACCATCATCCTGGAAGAAAGTTCTGGTGGCAGTAATACCTAAAGATTATAAAGACCCATCAGACCCAGTTTTGTATAGGCCCATTTCAATTTTAAACCATGATTATAAAGTGTTAGTCTATGATAGCTAAATGAATGGCAACGATGTTACCAAAATTGATAAATATCGATCATTTTGTTTTTTTGGAGGGGAGGCAAGCATTTAACCACATTAGTAGAACACTTGATGATCAGAGAGAAGCAGAATGCAAAACAATGCAGCTGCTGTTGGTGGGTCTTGATGTAGGTAAAGTATTCAGTATAGTAAGCTTGGATTTTGAGTAGACTAATGGAAGCATTTGCATTCCCTAATACAATAATACGGTTAATTAGGAGGCTATATGAGTGTTCAGAGGCAATTTAAAGTGGGAGGGTTTCTTTTTGATAACTGGTGTTTGAACAGAGGAACCAGGCAGGGTTGTCTTCTTTACCCTTTATTTGCTTTATACTTAGAGCCATTGCCAAAAAAGTAAGGGACTCAGAAATACAAGGGTATAACTGGTATGATAATCAAGAAAACTTGGCTTTATTTGTAAATGATATTTTGTAGCAGATAAAAACAGGAAAGGATATATATCAGTGTTGTGGAACATTTTGATACGGTTTTAAATCTTTTATGATATAAAACATAATGAAGATAACACAAAAGTTATAGTAGTAAACGATATACCCACACATGAAATGGTTCACCAATACCCATATTTTTGAGGACAGAATAAAATGAACTATTTAGGGGGTATGGATTAAAATTGATTCTGTGATGGCAGCTAAGGATATATGGGAAGAGGCTAAAGAAAATATATTAGAAAAATCAGGAAAGTAGAAGCTCTTGTTCATGGATAGCAAGATACAAGCAGTGAAACAATTTTTAGCCACTTCAGTTTTATATACAGATCAGGCATATTTTTATCAACCAGAAAAGAAGTTGTGGACAGTAATTAGAGTTGAAGAAATTTATCTGGGAGGGGAAGAGGGCAAGGGTCACGTGATAAGGTGATCATTCCAACTAAAGAAGGTGGTTTATTATTATCTGATTTGAATGGATATATCAGAGCTACACAGTTTAGGCTGATGTACATAACACAACCAGAAAGCTGTAATTCATAGTGGAAAGTGATGATGATGAAATGGGGGATTTAAGAAATAAGGAGAGTGGGATTTTGGATGTAGATAAACAGCAGCCATACTGAATATTACATTCATAAAGTAGCAGAAAGTATTCTAAGTAAGCCAGTATGAGAATGGAGAAAGGAGATTTTGCCAGTAGGGATGACTGCAATTAAGGGTACAGAGGATAGGCAGTAGGAGGCTGGAATTTACTGAAGAAAACTGGCAAAGGAACCCAAGGTATTTGCAGCAAATAACTAGAGAGGGAAAGGTAACAGAATGGGAAGGAGATTAAGAGGACATTTGGACTGCAGACTAGAAACTGACATCTTTATCAGGGATTGATTAAAAAAAATAGGCAAACAGAAAGCGATAAGGGAATCCTAAGTGAAACACCTGCTCTGGAAGAGTTTTTAGCTGAATTTAGAACAGAAGCTGCTGTTAAAGGGTAATTAGTAGGGCATATAAAATATTGCAGAATAACTATAGGAATCGATCAAAGGAGGTTAGAAAAGACAGGAAGAAAGATTGCTAAGCAATTCACAATGAAACAATAGGAAGACATTATGAATGACTCAGAAGTATGCAACAGATTCTAGAAAATTTGGAATTTTTGCAGTAAGTCCTTGTTAAGTTTATTTCTTGTAGCTGCCTAAAAAGCAATTACTAGAAAATTGAAATCAATGTCCAAAACAGCCATGTTTGAAGCATTGAGTATTGTTAATAGGGATAGAAGTAGGATCTTTAGAAAAGTGTGGAAGCAGATTGCATAGAAATAATTAACTGTGGGAACAATACATAGAGTAATGTTTTTGAGGAGTGAGATTTAAAGGATGACAGAAATTGAGCAATTTATGCAATGTTGCATTGGTGGTAGTTATACAGAAAAACGTGATGTTTAATGTTTGTAACTGGGAACATGTTAACATGGTTAATCTTCTTTTATATAAATGTATGTTTGCCTATGTCTTAAGTGATTTATTTATTGATTGATTCACATTTGATTACTGGGAAATTCTGACTGGGTAGGAGCCCATTTTCTGCAGACGCCCCGAGAGAAAAGCTCCAAAGTATTACAAAACTTTTTAAGAACAATAATTGTACAGTCTTGAAAATAAAGCAAAAAAAAGTACAGTTTGAATAATTATACCAAATTATACATAACATGAAAACATTAATAGATAGTTTTATGACAAAGATTTAATAGTTAGAGAAATTTTAGCCAGTTTATAGAGAAATTAAAGGTAAGATAGTATAATACACACAGGGATTGCAGTATTGAGTGAGAGAAAAGCAAGCTTATGGTATGTTTAGCAAGAAAGCCAGGGAGAGAAGTTGATAGAATTAAGAAACTGAGTGAAGAAAGGAGATGTAAGAAATGAGTATTTGTTTACATTTAGGGATGTAGTTTATCCTGGTGTTGAGCAAGAACAGAGACTACTTTTGCCTAGGAAGTCTTTCAGAGTGGTTTTGAAACATAGGGGATAGTGTTGGCCTGATGGGCCGAGATAAGGCGTTCCAGGTCTTTGCAGCATGGTACAAGTGCAGACAATGCCCAGCAGATTTGATAGGTTTCTGGACAGACAGGAGTTTTTGATCATTGGATCAAAATGACTGACTAGGAACATAGTTGAATAGAATGTCATTTAGTGCTGGATAAGCAGATGGATTCTGAATAATTTTATGGGTGGTAAGAAGCTATATATATGTTAACTGATGGGGAAGTTCTAACCAAATTAGTTTTTTTAGTGCTGTACAGTGGTGGGTTTTGAAAGGGTATTTGCTACAAATTTAACAACTTTGTTTATAGCTTTGTTAAAGTTTTGATTTTTGCGATGCGTGAAGGTTAGTAGTGATGGAAGCACCATAAAGAACTGTGAGGAGGGGAGATAAGTACTGGAAAGTGTAGATGTTAAGTTGTCTATCTCGCCTTCATTCTTGCTGGATGGGTTCGGAGCCGACCTCGGCTCCGACTCGGCCACTCTAAAAGCTCGAGAGTTGGTTCCACCGGCTCGAGGCTCCCCTTATATCCCACAATGCTAGGCGAGAGTTATCCCAGATCTCGTTTGCCGCTACAGCATTGAGGTGTTGGTTTTTCTACCGGCTTGTTGGTAAGTGTAATTTTGGTAAAATTAGATCACTTAAAACCCTATATTTTTGAGTTTAAATATATTTCCCTTAGTGTAGTGGTTTTTCTACCCCTTTTCCGAAAATCCAATTTTTTCCAAAGAACTTTTAAAGTTCTCTCTCGGGCCTTCTGGCCTTTCTCCCTCCCCTAGTTGTGTGTGTGTCTTACTCTTGGTAAACTTTAGTTAATTGTTTATTTCTTGAGTTTTAAAAGTAGTTTAGTGTAATCAGTGTGTTTGTTGAGTGTGTGTGATTACACTTTGTTTAGGATGTCTAAAGACACAAGGTCTCAGGCTTCAAGAAGTGTGATGCGTGCTGTCAGAAAATGTCTCTGACAGACGGTCACACTTCTTGTGTCTATTGCCTGGGGCCTTTGCACCTGCAGGACTCCTGTGCTGTATGCCACGGCTTCAGCCCCAGGGTCCTGCAGGAAAGAAAAAATAAGTTGATCCTGAGGGTCTTCTTAGGAGGATTCCCTTTCTGTCTCTGGGAAGCCCTCTAAGGCTTCTAGGTCCTCGGCTCCAGCAACTGAGCCGAGACCTAAGGTTCTAAACCTCCGCCTACATCGGCTCGCTGGAGCCGATGAGTCTCGAGTCCACAGTTTCTGTGGTTCCTCGCCCGGCTGGAGCCGAGGTTATAGAGGTTCCGTGTTGGCTCCGTCCAGATCTTCGGAACCGACATCGAGAAGAGGTCCAGGTCACCAGCCCCTTGGCTCCGTTCATTCGGCTCCAGGATCTCCCCTGCTGTCTGAACGGAGCCATAAATCTCATTCCTCTAGGTCATCGAGGCTATCGGATCATGACCTTCAGAGGGTAGTGAGTCGACTTCTTAAGTCGAGGCACTAGCCCAGATGCTTCAGAGCCCGACTCATCAGTCGATGCCTGCCCTTGTCCATCAATATATTCCTCCTCCGACTCCGTTGAGCTCGGAGCGGGTCGTGTCGGAACCGAGACTGTGGTAGCTTCGGGCCGATACAATTGTCTTCGGCTCCATCGTCTGCTCCGATTTCTTCCTTAGAAGAATCTCGGCCGGACTTCCATCGTCGGCTCGAGGGGTGAGTGGCATCGGACTGTCCGACCCGCTCTTCCTCTCGGAGCTTGGCGCTGGTGAGTTCGGCTCCGACATCGGCCCTCGGAGCCATCACTGTCGGTGCCGAGGGGGTTCTCAGCTTCTCGAGCCGGGGACCTCTGGCTTTGCCTGACAGGGGTGCTTTTCGAGGTCATGCGTGTGTTAGAGCCTGGCTCTACTCCACAGTCGGCGCCGTCTGCCCCTCCCTCTGATTGCCTCAGGTCAAGTCGACTCACTCCCTGTCCCGGACCGCAGAGAGCCAGCTCTCAGGAACCCCTGTGGGATCTCATCCTCTTCGAGGCCTCCTGATTTGGCAGAAGAGCCCCTCGGAAGAGGAAGTGTAGGAAACACATTGACTCACCTGGGTCAATCACATCTGGATACAGATTTAGATGATTCCGAGGGTTCCCCGTTCCCCTTCTGAAGATGTCTCTTTGCAGACATTCTAGAGATCCTGAAGCAGAGGAAATTGGCCAGCCCTTAACCGCCGGAGGATGAATTTGTATATCTTTAGGCGTTTGGCTCTCGCCCTTTCACCTCCTGGGTGGCCCTTGACCCCTCATGCAGGTGGTTGCTAAAAAAGGCATGGACGGCTCCTGATTCAGTAGATCCCACTCCCAGGAGACCCCCCAAATTCATAACGGCACCAGCAGACAAGCAGTTCTTGACAAAAGGAGTTTCTGTGGATGCTATGGTGGTAGCTGCTGCCACTAAGAAGGAACTAGCTGATCCTTCCAGTACCTGTCCATCCACCTAACAAGGAATCTAGGTCCATGGACAGGTACAGGAAGCGGATGTTTTCGTCAGCGACATTTACTATCGTTAAGCTGAACTACCTGTGCCATTTCACTTTCGTCTTCAAAGAGACTTGATTAAAGAAGCGAGTGACATGTTGAAAGGATCCTACAGCTGTGGGTTTTCCAGATAAAATGAACACTCAGCTGGCTACCCTTAACTCCATAGCCAACTCCTCCATGCGCCTCCTTTCTTATGCGGCTGATGGAGCGAGAGGGCCGCAGGGACAGGTGTGGCCTTACGTAGGCATGCCTGGATGCGGCTATGCAATTTTGCGGACCCTTCAAGGCGTCTTTCACTAACTCCCGTTTGATGGATCATCTCTCTTTGGTCCTCAAGTGAAAGAAACCTTGACTAGGTGCGAGACTGCTGGCAAGACTCTTTCTGCTGTAACGGAGTCCGAACTTTCTACTCCTTCTAGGCCTTACCCCAAAGGCCAGAAAAAGTGGGAAAAATGTGGTTCCGTAAACAAAATCAAGGGACTTACGCCTGGCCTTTCAAAGTCAAGAATTACCCGCCAGAGGCAGAGATTGAGGGTTAGGATGTTTTGAACAGGCGCACAGATTCTTTTAGCACAATATGTTAGGCAGCAGAAAGTAGAAATGGTTGTTGCAAAACTCAGAGCGCACAGACTTTTAGCACAATATGTTAGGCAGCAGAAAGTAGAAATGGTTGTTGCAAAACTTAGGGAACCTATCACAAGAAAAATAATAAGAGATCCTTTAAATTATTAGAGATATTTTGGAAATTTTATGACATTTTGTATAAAAGCAGAGGCGTTGAAATCAAGAGCGAACATAAATGGAAATATTTATGGAAGACTTGGGTATGCCAAGGTTACAAGTAGATGAGGCTGAACAGCTAGCAGTTAAGATAGGAGGAGATGAGATAAAAACTGTGACATATAACCTGTCTGCAAGAAAGTCTCTCTTTTCTCCAGGAATATATGGTATTCTTGAGGAAGTTTGGAAGGTAGGAGGGAAGAAAGTGATAAAGATCTGAAATGTTTTGTTTAACAGTATTTTAAAAGGAGAGGAACCACCATCATCCTGGAAGAAAGTTCTGGTGGCAGTAATACCTAAAGATTATAAAGACCCATCAGACCCAGTTTTGTATAGGCCCATTTCAATTTTAAACCATGATTATAAAGTGTTAGTCTATGATAGCTAAATGAATGGCAACGATGTTACCAAAATTGATAAATATCGATCGTTTGTTTTGGAGGAGGCAAGCATTTAACCACATTAGTAGAACACTTGATGATCAGAGAGAAGCAGAATGCAAAACAATGCAGCTGCTGTTGGTGGGTCTTGATGTAGGTAAAGTATTCAGTATAGTAAGCTTGGATTTTCAGTAGAATAATGGAAGCATTTGCATTTCCTAATACAATAATACGGTTAATTAGGAGGCTATATGAGTGTTCAGAGGCAATTTAAAGTGGGAGGGTTTCTTTTTGATAACTGGTGTTTGAACAGAGGAACCAGGCAGGGTTGTCTTCTTTACCCTTTATCGCCACCTGCTTTATACTTAGAGCCATTGCCAAAAGTAAGGACTCAGAAATACAAGGGTATAACTGGTATGATAATCAAGAAAACTTGGCTTTATTTGTAAATGATATTTTGTAGCAGATAAAAACAGGAAAGGATATATATCAGTGTTGTGGAACATTTTGAGACGGTTTTAAATCTTTTATGATATAAAACGTAATGAAGATAACACAAAAGTTATAGTAGTAAACGATATACCCACACATGAATTGGTTCACCAATACCCGTATTTTTGAGGACAGAATAAAATGAACTATTTAGGGGGTATGGATTAAAATTGATTCTGTGATGGCAGCTAAGGATATATGGGAAGAGGCTAAAGAAAATATATTAGAAAAATCAGGAAAGTAGAAGCTCTTGTTCATGGATAGCAAGATGCAAGCAGTGAAACAATTTTTAGCCACTTCAGTTTTATATACAGATCAGGCATATTTTTATCAACCAGAAAAGAAGTTGTGGACAGTAATTAGAGTTGAAGAAATTTATCTGGGAGGGGAAGAGGGCAAGGGTCACGTGATAAGGTGATCATTCCAACTAAGAAAGGTGGTTTAATTATCTGATTTGAATGGATATATCAGAGCTACACAGTTTAGGCTGATGTACATAACACAACCAGAAAGCTGTAATTCATAGTGGAAAGTGATGATGATGAAATGGGGGATTTAAGAAATAAGGAGAGAGTGGGATTTTGGATGCAGATAAACAGCAGCCATACTGAATATTACATTCATAAAGTAGCAGAAAGTATTCTAAGTAAGCCAGTATGAGAATGGAGAAAGGAGATTTTGCCAGTAGGGATGACTGCAATTAAGGGTACAGAGGATAGGCAGTAGGAGGCTGGAATTTACTGAAGAAAACTGGCAAAGGAACCCAAGGTATTTGCAGCAAATAACTAGAGAGGGAAAGGTAACAGAATGGGAAGGAGATTAAGAGGACATTTGGACTGCAGACTAGAAACTGACATCTTTATCAGGGATTGATTCCAAAAAATAGGCAAACAGAAAGCGATAAGGGAATCCTAAGTGAAACACCTGCTCTGGAAGAGTTTTTAGCTGAATTTAGAACAGAAGCTGCTGTTAAAGGGTAATTAGTAGGGCATATAAAATATTGCAGAATAACTATAGGAATCGATCAAAGGAGGTTAGAAAAGACTGGAAGAAAGATTGCTAAGCAAGTCACAATGAAACAATAGGAAGACATTATGAATGACTCAGAAGTATGCAACAGATTCTAGAAAATTTGGAATTTGTGCAGTAAGTCCTTGTTAAGTTTATTTCTTGTAGCTGCCTAAAAAGCAATTACTAGAAAATTGAAATCAAAGTCCAAAACAGCCATGTTTGAAGTATTGAGTATTGTTAATAGGGATAGAAGTAGGATCTTTAGAAAAGTGTGGAAGCAGATTGCATAGAAATAATTAACTGTGGGAACAATACATACAGAGTAATGTTTTTGAGGAGTGAGATTTAAAGGATGACAGAAATTGAGCAATTTATGCAATGTTGCATTGGTGGTAGTTATACAGAAAAACATGATGTTTAATGTTTGTAACTGGGAACATGTTAACATGGTTAATCTTCTTTTATATAAATGTATGTTTGCCTATGTCTTAAGTGATTTATTTATTGATTGATTCACATTTGATTACTGGGAAATTCTGACTGGGTAGGAGCCCATTTTCTGCAGACGCCCCAAGAGAAAAGCTCCAAAGTATTACAAAACTTTTTAAGAACAATAATTGTACAGTCTTGAAAATAAAGCAAAAAAAAAGTACAGTTTGAATAATTATACCAAATTACACATAACATGAAAACATTAATAGATAGTTTTATGACAAATATTTAATAGTTAGAGAAATTTTAGCCAGTTTATAGAAATTAAAGGTAAGATAGTATAATACACACAGGGATTGCAGTATTGAGTGAGAGAAAAGCAAGCTTATGGTATGTTTAGCAAGAAAGCCAGGGAGAGAAGTTGATAGAATTAAGAAAGTGAGTGAAGAAAGGAGATGTAAGAAATGAGTATTTGTTTACATTTAGGGATGTAGTTTATCCTGGTGTTGAGCAAGAACAGAGACTACTTTTTCCTAGGAAGTCTTTCAGAGTGGTTTTGAAACATAGGGGATAGTGTTGGCCTGATGGGTCGAGATAAGGCGTTCCAGGTCTTTGCAGCATGGTACAAGTGCAGACAATGCCCAGCAGATTTGATAGGTTTCTGGACAGACAGGAGTTTTTGATCATTGGATCAAAATGACTGACTAGGAACATAGTTGAATAGAATGTCATTTAGTGCTGGATAAGCAGATGGATTCTGAATAATTTTATGGGTGGTAAGAAGCTATATATATGTTAACTGATGGGGAAGTTCTAACCAAATTAGTTTTTTTAGTGCTGTACAGTGGTGGGTTTTGAAAGGGTATTTGCTACAAATTTAACAACTTTGTTTATAGCTTTGTTAAAGTTTTGATTTTTGCGATGCGTGAAGGTTAGTAGTGATGGAAGCACCATAAAGAACTGTGAGGAGGGGAGATAAGTACTGGAAAGTGTAGTTTTAGTTGTGCCAATGAGAACATGTATGGCTCTATAAAGGATCCCTAGTTTTTCTTATTCAGTTTTGTATATGCAAGTCAAAATTAAAATTATCATCTACTGTCAGCCCTAATAATTTGCTAACAGAAGTGACTTCATTGGTTGAATTAACAAGAGAGAGAACTTTAAATTTTGTTTCTTCATGGGAGAAGGATTTGGGGAAAAAGTTGTTTTTTTTTCTTCTTAGGTTTGACCATCAGTTGTGAGTTGCAAAGCTAGTTCAGCTGCTGTTAAAGCTTCATGTGTAATTTTTTGGAGGTGTGCTATGTTGTCAAATGTACAAATGAGTGTGAAGTCATTGGTATACTGTATTAGGGAGGCCTTTTGTTTGGATGTGTGGAGGGTGTTGGTGAGAATGTTTGAGAACAGAACCAAGGATAGGGCCTTGTGGTACACAGGTGGTGACTGGGAAGTATAGAGAGAAGGTAGAGTGCCACTTAACTGATACTTGTTGAATAGATAGCTTTTGAAGCGTAGAAGGGTAGGCTGAGAGAGATCTAATGAGGTTATTCAAAGTAGAGGTTTACTGTGCAAACTGTGTTGAAGGCTTTAGACAAGTCTAGTAATAAGGAGGATATTAGTCTACCATTATATCTAGCTTTATTGGTAGCCTGCATGTGTTAGAAGTGCAGTGTTTGGAGGGCATGTTGTGTGTCAGATAGTTCTTCCTGCAGGAGATAGTTTAGCAGTTGTTTTTTACTACATTTTTCAGGTATTTTGAAGTGGGGGATACGATTATAGGTCTAAAGTTAAAATATAGGTTAGTAATGAACATTTCTAGGTTACACTTGGAAAAGTTGAGTGTTTTATAAACATGCTGTTTAAGTGGGTGTGTGAGATGTCTGGATGTGTAGTTTGAGAGATGATCAGTCAGACAGACAGTATACCTGAGGTGGTGTATTTGCTAGGGTCTGATATCAGAATCCAGTCTAATAATTCAATAAAGGTGTTAAAGAATAATTGGTCAGATTTTCTCAGGGATTTTAAATTTATGTAAAACCAGAGTTGACTATGTTGTTCTAATAAACAAATAATTTTTTAGTCCATCACAAAAATTACAGCACATCCTGAGAGAACTGGTGCCTGAAATGAATTAAAATACTATCATCCGTCCTTTGAGTCTCAAGGTCTATAGATTGAGATACATCATTGGCCCCTTGTCCCGGGTAATTAAACCCACCGTGAGAGGTAATAACCCCTGACAAGTTCCTTGTGAAGAGAAAAAACAATGTTGTCTTTGCAAAAGAGGATTAAGCAACAGTATACGAATGCCTCTTCCTATCTTTTGAAGCACTTTGGAAATCAGAGGAAAGGGAAGAAAGCCATGCCGGATTTCATTTCCAAGTTATTGCGAAAGCATCTGTTGCCATTTCCTGTCTGCAAGGAGTTTATGAGCAAAATAGACACTTGTGATGTTCCCACCCTGGGCCAGTAATCAAGGTGCCTGAATCCTCACCACTGGCACTGGAGAGGATGTTAACTTGGAACAAAAATGGATACACCCAGTGTTTCCAGATGCAGCTCTCTGCATCAAGCACAGTTTCCCTTGAGAGCACACAGGGAACACGCACAGTCCGGAGTCTGGATTTCTTTGTCTCCCTCCTGGTCCCCAGTAAGACTCCCCACTGACACAGCTATAGAGTTGAGACCTCAACCGAGTGTCCAAGCCAAGTACTATAGAGTACAAAGCCCCTTTTGGAATGTACCTCACAAGACATCTGCAGCAGCTGGAAAGGCCACAGAAGTACCTCACAAAAAGGATTACTGGACTCAAACAAATGCCCTACACTGACCGCCTCAAAAAACTCCAGCTTTACTCCGTAGCATATCGCCTACTCAGAGGTGATCTCTGCCTAACATATAAAGCTATGTCAAACCCAGAGCTGTTGGACATGCTGCATCTAAAGAAATCCCAATTCCTCTGAGCTACATGCTCTAGGGACCTAAACCTTGTCACCGCAATAAACAGGACATGCTGGAGGGATAGATTCCTATCCCAGAGACTTCCCATACTCTGGAACAGGCTACCCATCTATGTCAAGCAAAGTTCTTCATTAGCACTCTTCAAGAAAAATCTTGATGAGTGGATGGGAAATAGGAAATACACCCTGGGGATCACTTCTGTTTCTCTGCTCGACAGTGGCATAGGAAAATAACTTTCTTGGGTGGCGTAAGCCAGGGAACCTTGTTGGCTAGGCTTACGTAGGCCATTGGGCCAATAGCCTAGTACCTACCTATGAACCTGTAAGTACTCCAGCACCCTACACACACACACACACACATCTACCTGGAAAAGACTGGCATAGATTTAATAGTTGTGCCCCTTTTTGCCCAGACTATAAGGTAGTTGCACTGTTACCAGACACTCCAAAGCAAGCTACTCGAAGGCTCTTGCAAGGGTACCCAATTATACTGAGTGAAATTAATATTAATACAAATGGTAGTTTGACCAACAGCAAGGCTTTTAGGAGCGGCCAGAGCTGTCACCAAATATACATGAGTACTCTCAGAGATTAAAATAGTCTCTAAAAGACCAGCCACAATGAAACGTTTAAATATATTTCATAATAAATAAAAAAAGAACATGAAACTATTAAATATCTGTATATAGTAAACACCAGAGTTTCAATCACAGGAAATATTAAAAAATAACTCAGATGAATAGTTTCACACAGATACAGGAAAACAGTATATAACTAATCTCACTATGTTTTTCTGACTGATCTAAAGAATTACTGTTCACTGGTTCACTTACTAGAGCAAGGCAAGATGAAGTAGGTTAAGGAGTCCTTCTCTGCCAGGTTCCAAAAATAAATGAAGGAATGAAATAATAGACTGCAATGAGACTTCAGTCTTATCTACTATTAAACAACATGTTGTCCTAGATTACAGAATATCACATACATCTCATCATCTGTCTTCTGGTTCCACACTACCCCCATTGCTAGAAACTGCCAGGATTTAGCACATATATGTCAGTAAAGCACAAACACAGTTTTGCTCAGTTGTGTTGCAGCTTCTGGAAGTCATAAAACAATTTCAAGCCTCCACCCTTCCAGAGTAGCAATTAGGTCACCTCAAAGACAATACAGAAAGTTTCCTAATACAGACTTTGTGTCTGGATGCATTGAGAATTGTAAGACACAATCTTTATGGTGTAAACCAGGTAATTTAATTTCAAACTGTTTTCAAAGTTAGGTGGATTAAGATTAACATTTTTTCTTCCAGTATCCTTTGTTAAAACATATACATTTAAACAGTTGCAGTAATGCATGTATATTTCTTTGTCCAGCAGGGCAAACTGTTTGGTATATTTTTAAGACATGCATCTTTACAAATACATTTTTCAACACAAGCATGAGTACAAATCAGTTTAATATACAAATGACATATAATTCTTCCAAAAATTCCAGGTAGCTGTGCTGGCATATGTTACACATCCACTGCCCACTTCTCTGGGCATAGCTGGCAATACCTCACATTGTCACAACTTGGATGCCTGTTTTGTATTGATGCAGGTGTGTCTGTATGAGGAAATCCAAACTGACAGATTTCTTTGCTTAGCATCTATTTGTGAGGGCTTTTCCAGGACCAGCTGAAGGAATCTGCTGTCATCTTTAGATGGAAGGGGAAATGTGTTGAATGGCCACTTAGCAAATTATCATGGCGAAATTGCAAGGTTGTAAGATTTTGTTCCACCTTGTTTATTTGTGCACACTGTAACTGTGGCATTGTCTGTGACTGCTTGTAGAGTATCTGGTGTTCTCAGTTGAAGAACAGATTTGAGACTTGATTTAGAGACCTCATGCCCATGATAGTCATGTGACTTTTCATATACAAGGGACTACAAACACCTTAAATCTTGGTTTCTTGGGAGCAAGCTCCCCATGCAAAGTCTGAGGCATCACTTCTAGTGCTTTGTAGTTGCTTGTTTTTCATATCAGAGTAAGTCCTGAACTAGGCAAGGAATAATTTGAATTTGTTGACAGAAAGTGTTCAGATACTGGGTCCACACTAACCTGAGAATACCACTGGATGTTCCTGTTATGAAGCCTGGCATTTGGAACCATTAGAAGATGTGAAACTATGAACACCAGAGCATTTAGACATTCTCTATCTGAGACAGATTTCTATTTTGCTAGATGTAGAAAGTAGCTTTTAAATAATGCTGATCTTACATTATCCCTTCGTCTGCCTCCTTTATTGATTGCTTTATCCACCCTTATGGTGGATCGAAACCATCACCGTCTTCTGCCATATACGCTTTTTCTATTTCCCCAGTACTCAACCTCCTGTCTTCTCCCACAATGCATTTGTGTTCTCTTAACCCACAGATCTCATTTGGGAATGCAGCAGAAGGCAAGAGGAATGGAAATGAAAAAGAAAAGAGAAAGGGAAATGGAGAAAGATGAGGGAAAAAGAAAATGCTGGGATGCTCTTTCCTGCAAGACACCAAAACCTTCCATCTCTTGTGAGGCCTTGGCTCTTATCCATTTGTTCTAAAGCTTTTGATTCTAGTACCTACATACACCAGCTGATCCTCAGAGTGGAAGCTCTCTAAGTTTCTCAGCTGCCTTCTCCCCTCTACCCTATCATTCAGGACTAACATAGGTGTTACCGATATCAGTTGGGATCACATGATGAGGGCCTTTGTCAAGGAGCAAGTAAACATGAGTGTCATCCTATCCTCCTTTGTTTCCAGGACATATTGTTTTGGCCCATATACTCCATTCACTTCTGCACTTTCCCCTGACACAGGTGTTAGTGCTGGTGGTTTTGGAACCAGTGACAATCCTAATGATTCTCCTTTGGCACTAGTTGGATCTGATGCATCATGGCTGAAGATGTATTTGACACACATGACTGTGAACTCCTTGAAACCGAGTGAGTCTCTAGACACCCTCTGTATTGAGTACTCCTATCTATCTTCATTGCTGACCTGTTTGTCACTGTTCTTGGTGTTTGAGACTTTTCATTATATTTCAAGGTTCAGTTTCATTCTAGATAATAGAGCCAACTAGCCTGTCATTTTGAGAAGTTCCCTTGTTGGAGCAATCTATCACATCTTCTATGAGGTCAGAGTCTTTTCTAATGGGGTTGTCTTTGAGACCATTGTGGTCTGTCTGGACATTCGAGTTCTTTTTTGGGGTGGTCCTTGTATTATGATGTATACCCTAGTATACCCCTATTCATTATCAGGTCTACCAACCCCTTATCATACCCCTGCACTATTTCAGATTCTGGGGTGGGGTTGGTGTGAACTGTAAGGATGTCCAAGGGAGGAGGGGTCCTGCCATAACTGCTTCAGCCAGGAGATTTATTTTTCTTTATGACCTCCTTGTTTCCCATCCCTGCTTTCTTTTGTCTGTGGGGTATTCCCCACTATGGACTGCACTTCCCCTCAGAAGCACCTTAGATGAGTGCCCACCCTTCACTGCCCAGTGCCTCGGATGCTTGAGTTACTAATCAAGCATGGGTCACCTGGGCAGCAGTTAGGTCTTCATCTGTGTATGCCATGGCACTGGCCAGCATTTGACGACTTTGAAAGGATGGATTATTGCCTATCAGTTAATGCAGGAATGAATTAATTGTGTATCTCATCTCCCACTTTAGACTAGGATTTATCTGAGTCCTTGATTCCTCTTCGTCAGCCCAAGGGGGAGAGAGCAGTACAGCATTCTTTGCATCCTCACTTCATCAGGGGGAGCAAGACACTTCTTGGGTATTCAGAAAAACACCCCCCCATAAAGTTCCTAGAAAGTGCACATGCAAGAGGAGATTCATAGATTCCCTAAGTAGAATCAATTACTCCATATACTGACCTCGATGAAGGGGAAGGCTCTCCCCAGTCCCCTCCTGAAATCCCTAGACTTGGAGAGAACCAGGAACTAATGCATCAAAGGGGTATTTGGCCCACTGACCCCACTTCCCCAGGTGAAGGGTTGTTTGAGATGTTTAGGTCTGCCCTCTCTAATTTCCGGGTGGTTCCTTCTGACAACTGGATGATTGACCTGGTGGTAGAGAGGGCATGGGATATTGGCCTGACGCTATTAAACTGTACGCTGTAACCTTGACAGAATGTTGCACCTGCTTAAGGTTGGACTGCACTGGAACAAGGAACCTCTGTTGTGGTGGTGGTTGACAATAAGAAATAACTTTCTGAGGAAAGCCTCACACTCCATAGTCTTAGAGGAATTTAGGATGATGAACTAAATGGAGAGGGGTGCCTACATCTCTGGGACTTAAGGGCATTAAATTATCTCATTACAGTCGAGTGCGCCTCCAGGTGTTTCTGCAGTTATCTCCTACTGACGCCTCTAGGTGTTGAATATTGCTTGTTAATATTTGCATTAATCATGCCAAAACTATGCTACATACAAGGTATCAGAAGATTTCACTTTAAAGCATACATGGTGGAAAACACAGTTGTTTTGATAGTGACCTCAGTCTAATGCAGCTAAAGAGATATTGAATATTATTTGTATACTGTTGTAATAATTTTCATATTTCTTTAAATATATGTCTTGCTTGAATGGTTACTGTTATAGCATAAGCTGTTTATACATCATTACAGAATGAATACCCACTGCCTTTATTTTGGCTTATAAAATCCAGTTTAAAGCATCAAACAGAATGAATGCTACTAATGTAAAGATTAATTTATCCTGAATAATTTGCTATTTACAGTTTGCTAGTACACTTACGGTTCCAGAGATATGAATATTTATTTGAACTGTAAAGTGATGCCTTCATTTTTTAAAAACTCAAGCCATACCCATAGGGAGTTAAAAGTACACACTCAAAAGAGCTGTACTGGAGGGAATGAGTTATATTAACCCATATGATGAGGTTGTGACCCCCAAAGAACAGATACTTGACTCTCTGTGATTATCCCCTACACCAGACACCAGGAAGCTACTTGAGTCACAAGAGTGCATCATACTTTCAGCAACCTCACCATAAGGTTGTTTCATGGAGTGGTAGAGTGATTAGAGCAGTGGGCACTGGTATTGCTATGCACCAGCATGCCTGGTTGCATATCTGTGATTTTGCAGACAACTTTAAGGCATTCTTTATAAATGTTCCATATGATGGGAGTTCACTATATAGTCCTAAGGTTAAACAGAAGTTGTTGAATGGTGAGCAAGAAATGAAGACACTGTCACTGGAGTCCACTTTAAGACCACTCAGATTCTTTTTCACAAAATCAGAAGGGTACCAAGGTACCGTTTAAAACTTAACAGCATCTCCCTTTCAGTTCCCTTTTGGACGGGGGCTCCCACTCCAAGGGGAGACTGTTCAACAGATGTTACCCTAGAGGCAGATGGGGTCCACAGAATCAGGGGTTCAGGAATCCTTTTTCTGGAAAACCTTCCTGTCTCCCCGAGTGCTTGCCCAGCTGCCCCACACTGGACACATTTAGGGGCCATCTGTCTCTTAACCTGGACCCCTGGTTGGCCATCACACAAGACAACAGGGTGAAGATCCCTTCATAGCAACTCCCAAACAGTCATCTCTGCCTCTCCGAAGTGTGGAACCCAACAATCGAGAGAGGTTTCACAGGTTCTTCAAAAAAAAGAACCATCAAAGATGTCCCACCAGATGAGCGCGTGTCCAGAAACCATTCAAGATTTTTTTTAGTTCTCTAAAAAAAATTATCTTAGTCCTATTTTAGATTTGAGTGGCCTAACCAATGTGTCAAAAAGGTGAAATTCTAGACTGTTATGATGTGGTCTAACTTCTGTGTCTACAAGGAGGAGACAGTGCTCAGTGTACTTTCAGGATGCTTATCCCTGCATAAAGATTGCTTAGCCATTCAGAAAGAGTAACTGCTTCTGGACCACAGACAGATGTTCATCGTGTTACCCTGCTGCAGTCATCACACTTAGGTTATCCTGCCGTCAGGCGGTCCCGCAGTCGGCCCCAATTCCAAAGTCTTGGTCCGGCGTCGGTTGCTGTCGCTTCTTCCCTGACGTCAGTGCACCAGGGGTATATAAGAGGCATCCAACGCCATTTTCTCCAGTCTTTCTTGCCGCGCGGTGCCTGAAGCAGAAGCAGTTCACAAGTGCCAGTTGGCCAACACCTGAGATTTTCGATTTGAATTTCAGTCCGAAGTCTTCAATAAAGCTAAGTACCCCGTTGGGGAACATTTTCTTGCCTCAGTCCGATGTCAGAAAAAGTTAACAATTGCATTTCTTGTGGGAAGCAAATACCTCATAAGGACTTCCATTCCTATTGTATTCCTTGCCTAGGCCCAGACCACGACATCACAGGTTGTCGGTTTTGCGCTAGGTTTAATAAACGCACTATCAAATGCCGTTTTGACTTCGCACGGCATTACTTTGGTAGGAAATTTAATTATATCATGCCGTCAGGGCAGCCGACGACCGCAATTCATAAAAAAACGCAAGGATAAGGACAGGCAGCCTAGGAATAAGCCAGACCCCGAGGCCTCAGCTGGGCCTGTCGCCGGTTCTCCGGTTTTCAGTGAGGTGCCTACGCAGCCCCTGACGACCGCAGACCTGGAACCCCAGACAGCTGCCGACTCCCAAGTGGAGTCTACTAGGCCGACGCAGCCATCTACCAACACCGGAGCAGAATTAGACACCCGTGCAGAGGAAACACCTTTGGTTGCAGAAGGTGTCTTCAGACCGACTACACTCACCATTAAATCTTATGCTAAGCTTAAAACTCCTTTAAAACCTAAGAAATCTGTTCATCAGTCTACAGGTCAAGGCCCCATGCCTAAGAAACCAGATGCTTAAGATGGCTGAAGATTTAATTACCCTTATCAGGGGTTCCCATCCCCCTCCTGATAAAAGACCAAGACAAGAGGAGGATTATGCATCCTCTGACCAGGTTTCTCTCTCCTCAAATTCTTCTGACGAACAGGATTACACTTTTCCACCTTACGAGGATTCTGATGCTGAAGACTCCTATTCCCTCAGCATCTCCCCCTGAAGACTACTCCTTTGCGGAAACATTGCATACCATGAGGGAACATTTCCACTGGGAAGGCCAGGATTACTCAGATTCTAAGAAAAGGCTCCGAGAGTTCCTTTTATTACCCCAGCACAGACTTCTTGCTATCCCTCCTGTTTTAGATATTGTGGATGATGTCTACTTGGAGTCTAGTTTAAATCCAGACTCTCTACGTCCTGCTCCAGCCAAACCAGACAGATACTACAGAGTACCCGACTCACACAAATTCCTTTATAAAAGTCCTATAGCTGACCCAGAAACCATATCCCAGGGTCCTAAGGGAGCAAAAGCTTCTATGGCTAAAAATCCTGTGCCCTCTGAAAGAGATTCCAGAGCCCTAGATAGATTGGGAAAGAAAATATACACCTCTGCAACTCTGGCTATGAGAGCATTAAATTGCCAGTTTCACATGTTGAAATATCAACAATTCCTGATGTCTCAGTTAAAACAAAAAATGAGCACACATTCAGAACATCCTGAATTCAAGGAAATGCAGGATCTGTTGCATGCAGCTGAAGAGGTGGGCAAGCATACTTTACAATGCGGATTTGATTCATTGGAAGCTTCCTGTAGAGCAGCTGTTACTGGCTCTGTCATCCTTAGACAATGCTTGGTTAAAAGAGCAAACCCTTCCTGACCATGTTAAAGCAAAATTATTAGATGCACCTTTACAACAAGATGTATTATTTGGTGTAAAAGCAGAAAAGGTTTTAAAGAAAATGGAGGATAAGGCTAAATCTATGCAAACGGTCAAGGATTTCTTGCAGGTACAACCCCCTCGCTTCAGCAGAAATTGGCCAACAAAAAATTGGTCCTTTCCAGCTTCAGACAGATCACAGAGGGGCAAATACAGACGCTCAAGGGGCAGAGGTCAGTCACAGGGCGCTTACAAACCTCGCCAATGGGGTTCTGCTACCCAGAAAGGAGGAGAAGACAGGCCCCAAGCTAGCAGAAGACAGACACAATGACTCTATCCTCAAACTTCCAAGCAAATCTCTCCTGGCAACACCCTTGGGAGGAAAACTAGCGTTTTTTGCAGACAACTGGCACATCATCACAAAAGACAAATGGGTTCTAAACATTGTCTCTCAAGGATACAGATTCCATTTTCATACCTTACCAAGGATCAAAGGAATGCCAAACCTGCCATCAAGTCAATGGGCAGAGGCACAAAAACAAATTACAGCTCTCATGAACATGAGAGCCATTCAACAGATACCTACACAGGAGCAAGGACAAGGATTTTACTCAAGACTCTTCCTAGTTCCAAGAAAGGACAAAGCATGGAGACCCATTCTGGATCTTTCAGTTCTGAACACCTATCTGCAAGTGCCAAAATGCAAGATGTTAACACTACAGCAGCTTCTTCCCATGTTGGGCAAGAATGCTTGGCTAGTCACTTTGGACCTCAAGGAGGCATACCTGCATGTCCCTATCAGACAAAATTGCACAAGATACCTCCGCTTCATTGCAGGTTCAACACATTATCAATTCTCTGCACTGCCCTTTGGCTTATCTACTGCGCCCAGGTTCTTCACAAAATGCCTGGCACCAGTAATTGCATACTGCAGACAAAGAGGAATTCAAATATACCCATACCTGGACGACTGTCTTATTCAAAGCAGAAAGCAAGGACATCCTTTTACAGCATCTGGCATTTGTCAAACACCTTCTAAGTTGCCTAGGGTACACAGTAAATGAAAAGAAATCAAAACTAGTGCCCTCACAAAACATAATATTCCTGGGTGCCAGCTTGAATACAATGGCCCAGATGACTTATCTCAAACCAGACAAACAACGACAGCTGTTTCAATATTTCAAAATAATGGCAACAAAGACCCAACTTCCTGCAAGAAAAATTCTGCAGGCCTTGGGATTCATGGCATCTTGCATACTACTAATACCATTTGCAAAACTGCATATGAGGAAATTACAATGGTACCTGAAAAGTGTATGGACTCAGCACAGCCACAGCTTGGAAACAATGATTCCACTCATTCCCTGCCTTCAACAGGAGTTTCTATGGTGGGCACAGGCATGTCACCTCAACAAGGGTCAGCCTTTCACCTTACCCACAGCCAGGCAAACTATGACAACAGATGCATTGGACTATGCCTGGGGAGCACACATGGCAGGACAGTGCATTCAGGGCAAATGGACTACAGATCAGAGACACCTGCATATCTATCAAAAAGAAATGCTAGCAGTGCAGAATGCCCTAACTGCTTTCAAGGACCTTCTGCACCCAGGACAACTACTAATAAGGACAGACAACACCACAGTTATGTGGTACATAAACAAGCAAGGGGGCACACATTCCTACCTTCTATGCAGACAAGCAATGACCTTGTGGAACACTGCACTGTCTTACCAGGTTCAATTACAAACACAGTTCCTGCCAGGAAAGAAAAACAAATTGGCAGACTACCTAAGCAGAAACATCATGGATCCACACGAATGGAAATTAGAAGCACAAGTATTTGCAGTGATAGCTCAAAAATGGGGACGCCCAGACATAGATCTGTTTGCAAGCCCCCACAACCACCAACTGCAAAACATTTTGCACAAGGACCTTCCATCCACTAGCTTGGAAAGTGGACACCCTCTCATTCAGTTGGAAAACATTAACAGTGTATGCCTTCCCTCCACTGCCTCTTCTAGCAAAGGTACTGCTGAAAGTCAGATTAGAGAGGCCACAAATGATTCTCTTTGCACCAGACTGGCCACACCAACATTGGTATCCAATTTTAAGGAACATGGCCCAGGGCCCACCATGGATTTTGCCACAAATTCCTCACCTGCTCACCCAGCGAGACAATCTGATTCTACACAGCTAGCTCAAGACTTTAAACCTGGCTGCATGGCAAATAACCAGCCAACACCTTTATCCAAAGCTGTTATGGATGTCAATCTGGAGGTCAGGAGGCCCAGCACCAGGAAAACCTACTCGGACAAATGGAAAAGATTTTGCGACTGGAACCAGGCTAAAGGCCTAAATCCCCTGGAGCCGAACATTCCTCAGATTCTACAATATTTAACTGAGATGTTACACAAAGGACTTTCCTTTTCATCTATTAAGATGCACGCCTCAGCAATTTCAGCTCATTACAACACGGATCCTCCTTTATTTTCACATCCACTCCTAAGACAGTACCTCAGAGGGGCTAAGACCTTAAGACCGCCAAGGAGAGCTCCAACACCTACTTGGGATCTCAACTTTATCCTGGAAAAGCTTACACTGCCGCCCTTTGAACCAGCTTTTTCAACTGATTTAAAATTTCTTTCTTGGAAAATTGCCCTACTACTAGCAATAACCTCAGCTAGAAGAGTCTCAGAGCTACAGGCACTAATGGCAGTGGAACCTTTCCTCATTTTTCATCAAGACAGAGTTTCTCTCCGAACTAATCCTTCCTTTATGCCAAAGGTGGTATCCAGTGTGGCCCTAAACCAAACCATTCACTTGCCCACCTTCTTCCCAAATCCCCAGAGCAAAGGAGAAAGACTCCTGCACTCATTCACAGGCAATTACGTTACTACTTGGATAAAAATAAGGCTTTCAGAAAAACTGACCAGCTCTTTGTAGCCTATGCTACAGGATCACAAGGAAAAGCTATCTCAAAACAGACCATTTCTAAATGGATAGGACATTGCATACATTTCTGCTACACACATCATGGGAAACCAGTACCTACTAACATTAGGTCCCCCTCCACCAGGGCTAGAGCTGCATCAGCAGCCTTTCTCAGGGGAGTACCAACCAAGGATATTCTGGAAGCTGCTACTTGGAGTTCAGTGCACACCTTCACCAAACACTGTCACTTATCTCTTTACTCTAAGACTAGAGCTGGTTTTGCCACTGCAGTTTTGCAGGGCCTACTAGCTTTTTCTAACCCTGTTTGACTCCACCTCCCCTCCTTAGCTTTGGGATTCAACCCAAGTGTGATGACTGCAGCAGGGTAACACGATAAACATAGTACAGTTTTGTACCTACCATAAATGTGGATGTTCAAGTGTTCACCCTGCTGCAGTCCAGGTTACCCCTCCCTCCATCCCCTCTGAACTAGCTGAACATATCTCTACCACTTTATCCTATTCTACCTATGTGGTGTATTTGCTTGTACCTAAGGGTTTTGTTTTATTTTTATATAGCCATATGTATATATATATATATATATATATATATATATATATATATATATATATATATATATATTTTGCCTACCTTTTGGGGGCACCTGACATCTGGGGCAAGAAAAACTGAAGAAAATGGCGTTGGATGCCTCTTATATACCCCTGGCACACTGATGTCAGGGAAGAAGCAGCAGCAACCGACGCCAGACTAAGACTTTGGAATTCAGGCCAACTGCGGGACTGCCTGACGGCAGGATAACCCAAGTGTGATGACTGAAGCAGGGTAAACTCTCGAACATCTACATTTATGGTAGGTACAAAACTGTACTTTCTGATCCATGTGAGGGGGGTTCTCCAAGTGCATGATGGTAGTCACAGCTTAAATCAGGCTGAAAGGATTCAGTGAATTTCTATACCTACATAATTAGTTCCTTGTTGCCACAGAAAAGAATCCCTTATCTACCAGAAACTATTTGTTTTGTTTGTGAATGTCCTTGGACACCATAATAATTTTTTTTTTATTTTGTCATTTGTTAACCGGGATAAATCCGACTGGGCAGGGACCAATCTCGAAAAATCTACGCTGGATCCCACTTAGTTAAGAGTTCATTGTATGCCATCTGAACATGAGATTAGATATTGCACATTTTTCAAATGATAAGACTTTTTTGTCTCAGAGCTCTCATTTCCAACCTCCTACAGGTGATCTCACCTCCAGATTCTCTAGTCCAGCAGGCTATAGGTATAATTGTAACCTCTGTCACTTTAGTTCCTCTTGCCAGATTCTGAACGAGAGACTGTTAAAGTGGACCCTCTACCTACAGTGATCTCTGTTCTACACCCTTCATTTTTTTCAATTCAACTTTCTTCAGGCTGCAGTTGATGCCTCTTTTGGTGGATGCAGTCTTCTTCAGTACTAACAGAATGACTATTTATTCTACTCCTATCAGCAGCCATAGTCACAACAGACATTTCCTGTTTGGGATAGGCAGGCATTTTTAGAGGAGGAGAAGAGTTCAAGGGGTTTAGTCTCAACAAAATTCTTACCTTCCCACCAGTGTTCTGGAGATGAGAGCAGTACTCCTAGCCATGCATGCTTCTTTAGGGTGTGATTTCAATTCACACCAACAGCACTTTATCAAGCAAGGGGAAGCCCAATCATATCTGCTCTCCTTTGAAGCCATAAGCTTGTGCAGTGGGTGGTATCTTGTTGGCACTTAAAGCAACTCGCATTCCAGGTTGGAACAACCTGCATACAGACAGGCACAGACATTTTGGTACTTCACGAGTGGTCCCTCAACATATCAGTAGCTCAGATGATCTTTCAGTACTGGTGCCAACATCTTTGATTCTTCCACCAATACCAGACTAATCCCCCCCCACAAGGACAGACATTCAGTGATGCTCTGGCCCATCCTTGGCCACTTAGACTTCTTTATGCATTCTATTCCCTTCATCTCATGATGAAAGGTCTTCAGACAGCATTGCTATGCAAGGCCTCACTCATCCTCAGTGTCCCCTTATGACCCAGGCAGATTTTGTTCCCAGTGCTGTGGCCTCACCTCAAGAAGCAACCCTGGCTGCTAGGTTCCCTTCTGGATCTGTTGTCTCACCCACACTGCAAGTCTAATCCAGACATTTACCCCTGAGGCTAACTGGATGATTTCTCCAGTTCCAGTGATGGCGAGTGACTCTTCCTTTTCTTCAAGGGTTCAGATTCTCTCAGCCTTCCACAAAGACGCTACTAGAAAGATTTACAAGAGTAAATTGAAAATATTCTCTTTGTGGGCAGTATATTAAGGGTCAGACTCTTTATGGACTCCCATACCATCTTTCCTTCAGTTTTTAGCAACCTTGTTTGACTCCAGTTCTAGTTATTCTACTGTCAAAATTCATCTGGCAGCCATACTTTAATTTTCACTAAAGTCTCAGTTCTATAGCCTTGGCTTCCCATAAAGTTTGCAAAGCTTTTCTTAAAGGGGAGTTTTCTTCTAAGACCCTTATCACATATCAGTCTCTACCATGGGATTTCAGTTACATGTTAGAGGCACATATTTGATCTCCCTTTGGGCCTGCCTAGTCTTGCAGGCCAAAATCCCTTTCTTGGAAGCCTTAACTTCAGCCAGGAGGATTTCTGATTTGCACACTTGGTCTTGTAAACCCCCATGTTTGATTTTTTCACAAAGGTAGAATTTTGCCTAAGGCTGCCTCAGAGTCAGCCCTCAATTAGATTCTTCACCTTCCTGTAGTTTGTCCTAATCACTTCAGTAGAAAAGACTTTAAACTTCAAATGTTGTGCACGTCCATAGACACCTTAATCTTTACCTTCATTGATTTAATTATTCTGTAAAGGCAGTCAGCTCTTTGTTTCTTTCTCCACTGCCAAACTGGTTTCTAGAATTACAAGATTACTCTGTCTAGGTACTGCACACATATACAATCAGCAAAAAAATCTTTCCTCCAAGACAAGGATGCATTCTATAATGACCATAGTGACTTCCATTACACTCTGCAAAAACTCCTCAGTTGATAACATTCATGCTGTAACAGTGTGGTCAACAGTACATACTTTTGTCAAGCACTACAAATTGGATATGATATTGAAGTCCAGGTCTTTCTTTGGTTCTACCATCCACTGGGGAACTCCTATTATGCGTAGCTGGGGATTCTTTCCCAGTAGTAAAGGTAGACAGTGGGGATAATCTAAGTTATGTTCTTAGCACAATGCTGGATCTTCGTTATCCCACTCTGTCTACCTTGATATCCTGTTTTTGTTTCCCCTCCAAATTGTTACTTCTTGATTTCTTGAGTGACTTGGTAGACCTAAGCGTATTCTATATTAGATATGCATTCAGTCAAAATCAATCTGAGTAGTTGAGAGGACATGGGTATATTATGGAAAAGGGGGAGCTCATTGAAGAAAGAATATGTAGCTGAAGATATTCTCAGCTCAGATCACCCACGAGGATGTATAACCCAGTAGTTGAGTTGGATGGAATGGGATAATGAAGATCCATCATTATAAGTACATAACTTCCATTTTTGACCAGTGGCTGAACAGGCCTTTAGTAATGTAACATCTATTTGGCAACCTAGGAAGATCACTTTGTAACCAAGGATTAGACGTGACCTCTTCAGATTGAGAGTGAATCCTAGACTCTGAAGAAGGTTCTTGGAGAACTCCAAAACTGTTAGTACCTCTGAACTGGATGTTTCTTGAATTAGCAAATCATTCCATTAACTACTTCTTCTTTCAGCTTTTCCCAGTTAGGGGTCACCGCAGCGGATCACTGTCCGCTCATGATTGGCAGTGGAGTTTTACGGTGTCAAGTTGCCAGCCCAGCACCCAACCTTCCACAGAAGGCACACTCATGCACACACTCATGCCTATGGCCAATTTAGTGTGTCCAGTCCACCTACAGCATATCTTTGGGATGTGGGAGGAAACCGGAGTACCTGGAGGAATCCCACATGACCACAGGGAGGACATGCAGACTCTGCACAGAAGGCACCCCAGCCGAGGATCAAACTGGAGAACCTCTTGCTGTGAGGTGGCAACGCTATCCGCTGCACCACCGTGGCCACCCAAATCATTCCATTAACAACAGATGTGAATTCCTTGGAGCCTTCAAAAGTCTATAACCGAGCCAGGCACTTTTTGAATACCCTTAGTGCTTTAGAAACCCCAGAGGGAAAATAAGTAAACTGATGGTGCAAACCCAAGACAGAAAATCTTAAATATCTTCTGTGACTCATGTGGATAGGAATGTATAATCAAATAGCTTTTAAATTCAGAGTAACCAATATTTATTTATTTTATTTATTTTACATTTGTTGACCGGGCTAGTCTAGCTGGATATATTTCCATTTTCAGTAGAGGCCCGGGGAGAAAAGCTCCAAAACATTAATAGTTAGATCATTACTAAAATACAGCAACAGGATGGTAAACATAGTTGAAACATCGTAAATGAAAGTAGTTCACATAAGTATACAAAAATCAGTAATAATAATAATAAAGTGATAAAAAAGATATTTACACTAGTATAGAAATCATTAAGAATAGTGAGATGAATTCTGTTACACAATAAAAGTGACATAGTGTTGTTATGTACTAGGTTGTGTTAACAATAAGCAGGATGAAATTACGAAATTGCTTCATTGTGGTCAGCAGTTCAGTTCTTCATCATAGAAATTAAGAAGTGTGTGTGAAAAAAAATGGTAGGGTGTAGAAGTAACATTAGTAGAGGAAAAGGTTAGTCAGGTTTACAACATGGACATAACCAGTGAGTTTTAAAGTATGTTTTTAGTCTTTGTTTAGAGAGAGGCAAAGAAGAAAGTGTTAGTTCATTTGGAAGGAGGTTCCAGTCTTTTCCCCACTGTGTTAGAAAGCAGGGAATCTCCAGCCAAGTTATTAGTTTTGGTTATACTAGCTAGAAGCTTGTTAGAGGAGCGCAGTGAGTTTAGGTTTTTATAAGGGATTATGAGATTGGATAGTATGGGAGTGCTAGTAGGCTGATAAAATATCTTGTGGGTCATGGTTAGTTGGGAGATTTTCAGAAGGTTTTGAAGTTCTAGCCAGCCAAGCTGCTTTAGATTTAGACAGTGGTGAGTTTGAAAGGGGTTACCAGTGGCAAATCTGGCGATGCTGTTATAGGCATGCTGTAGTTTGACAAGGTTATTCTTTTTGAGGTTGGTGTATATGGGAGAGGCATAAAGAAGAGTGGAAATTAAATGGGATTGTGCAATTTTGGTTTTAGCTGTAGGAGTTAAGAAAGTTTTGATTCGATATAAGGAGCCAATTTTCCTGTTGACATTTTTAATGGTGTTATTTATGTGACTATCAAATGTAAGGTTGTTATCAATGGTAATTCCTAACAGTTTAGTTGCAGAGTCAGGGTGTATGATTGTGCTATTATTGGAAATGACAGAGAAATCAATTGGGGTAGACTTATTAGAGGGTGTAAAGAGAAGGAGCTTGGTTTTTTTCACATTAAGAAGGAGACAACATTTTGTGAACCATGTTTCTACTGTGTTAAATACATTCTGAGTCAGGGAATGTAGTACAGATGGTGAGGTTGTTGAGCAAATTAATGTTGAATCATCTGCATATTGAATGCAGGTGGCCTGTGGGATTGCAACATGCAGGTCGTTAATAAAAAGAGAAAAAAGAAGTGGGCCTAGAATGGAGCCCTGAGGGACTCCCAGTGTATCAGGTAGAAGGGATGATATATTATTTGCCCAGAGAACTGCCTGTTGTCTATTGGTTAGGTAGGACTTGAACCATTTAATAGCCAAAGAGTCAAGAGAGAAGGATTCAAGAATGTTGATCAGAAGTGCATGGTTAACCATGTCGAAAGCTTTGGAGAGGTCAATAAAGAGTGCAGATGAGAGGTTGTTGTTATTACGATTTCTATTTATAACATCTGTAAAGGATAACAGAGTGGTTGTGGTACTGTGAGATGGCCTAAAACCATGCTGACATTTAGCTATTATGTTATTTTGTGTTATATGGTTTAAAAGTTGATGATGAACGCATTTTTCCATGATTTTTGCTAAGGGTGATAAGAGTGCTATTGGTCGATAGTTTGAGTAGTCATTTGAGTTGCCACCTTTGTGAAGGGGAATGATATGGGAGATTTTCCAGATGTTTGGAATGTAACCTTCCTTAATGGTTCTGTTTATAAGGATGGATATAGGATAGGAAATTACTTTGGCTGCTTTTTGGAGGTATTCAGAAGGTAACTGGTCAGCAGAAGGGGTACAAGGCCTAAGTTTTTGGATGAGTTTGTAGATGAAAGTGGTAGATATTGGTTGAATATAGAATAATGGGAGAGTACTAGGTATGGACATGGCAAGGTTTGAGCTGTCTGGGATAAGTTGGCTAGCTAGTGTTTGTATGGTTTCTGTAAAGAAGGAGTTGAAGACATTGGCTGTTTGGTGGGGGGTGTTAGGGTCTGCCTGAAACGGGGTAGGTGTATGGGAGTGCCCTGGGGAAAGGAGTTTATATACACTAGACCAAAACTTCTGGGGGTTATTTTGGTGATGTTGCTGTATTTTACAGTAGTAGTTCTTTTTGTCTGAGAGTATTGCCTTTTTTGTAGTATTTCTTAGTTGCTTAAAAAGTTGTTGATCAGAAATATTTTTGTTAGCTCTCCACTTTGCCCAGATTTTATTTCTAAGTAAGATCTTTTGTTTGGTTTCATTAGTAAGCCAGGGGGCTGGTTTGGCTTTCATTCTAATGGTCCTTTTGGGTGCATGCCTGTCAAGGATAGATAGGAAATTGGAGTTTAGATAGTCAACAGCTTCTTGAAGTGGTAGAGTTTTTAGAGGGTTCCAGTTACAAGCACTTAGTTCATTTTGGAATAATGTTGGATTGAAGTGTTTATTGGTACGTATGTTTCTATAGATGGGGGGATTAGAGATATCATTTTTATGCCTAAGGATATAGGTTAAAGTATGATCACTAACATCATCTGGTAGAGTTCCTGTGTTGTAAGTTTGTTTTTGTCTATTTATAAGAATCCAGTATAGGATGCTCTCTTTTTTTATTTGGTTTGTTGATTCTGGTAGAGGTTATGATAGTTTGACTGAAACCATGAAGGTTGATATGGGAGGAGGGATTATCAGCTTTGACAGTTTTCCAATCAGTATTAAAATCACCAAGTATAATAGTTTATTGGGGGTATGTAGAGGACACCAAGCTTAGGATGTTTTCTATAGTGCTAATGTTATTCCCAGGTGGAAGGTAGATGCAGATAATATATAAAGATTTGTTATGGTTTATTTGAAATTTAGTGACAAGTACTTCAGCTTTACTATCATGTGGTGGGTCAAATGGTAAGGTGGAGATTTGAAGTCCTTCTTTGAATAAGACTGCAACTCCACCACCCTTACTTTTTATACGGTTTAGTCTTAGTATATTGTATCCTTGGGGAATGATTTCATTGTGTTTGGTCTTTGGCTTTAACCATGTTTCTGTTAGACAGAGGATGTCAAAGCTATGGGTATCTAGAAGAGCATGAAGTTGGGTTACTTCGTTATTAACACTACGGATATTTAGATGTCCTATTAGCAAAGAGTTGGGGAGTTTGGGCTGGGTAATCAGGGTAGGTGAATTTGTAGGGCCAGGGTTGGGGTGTATGTCACCATCTTTTAAGGTGGGCTTACAAAGTCTTGATGTAGGGTTATTAATAATGATTGTTAGATATTTCACTCTTGTTATAGTAGCTGTTTGGTATTTAATGTGGGAGAGTCTATGGTATTTAGGTAGTAGATAGCTGGAAGTTGAGGTAATGTTAAGTTTACTTTTAGGGAAGACTGAATTGTGAATTGTTGTCTGTTTATGGGAGCAGTTAAAGTGGTGATCGTATGTTTTTTCAAATGAGGTAAGTATGTAGGCATAGGTCAGGATAGTTGAAATTATGCTTAAGAGTAGGATTTTAGTAAATTTTGATTTTACAGTTAGTCATTTTTGGAGATTTAATGTAAGAGGTTCTAGGAAATTGAGTGGAATGTAACAAGCAAGGGGAATAATGAAAGAGAATAGAGTAAAGGGGATGGTGACAAAGATAGTAGTTAAGGAAGAAGGGTGTGGTGAGTTACTATAGAGACAGTTTATGGAGGTAGTGGAATAACAGGATGGGTGTGGAAGTATTAGTAAATTGATTGCTGAGTGAAATTTGTGGGATGAGGGAGGGGGTGTGGTAAGTGAGGTATAAGGTTAAGGGCACTGGGGGTGGGTGGGAATTGGGGGTAGGGGAGCGGAGTGAGCCCGCAGAGCGAACGGAGCGGGTTACAGCTAGAGGCTGGAGGCAATCAGTCATACAGCATGACTGTGTTCTACAAGTTTAGGGAAGGTAAGAATATTTTCTAGATTTATGTAGTAAAAGGCAATAGAGTGGTATGCTTAAAGAAAGGATGTAAAAGGGGAAGGAAAGGTAACAGATATAAGTAAATAAAGGTAACTGGATTCCAAGTGAAATAAGGAAATGTAGGACAGGCGTATTAAAGATAGACAAATAAGGGTTTGGGTGTAGGTATAATAAGCACAGCGAAAGGTCCCTCTTTCCTATTCTTTCCAGAGGTTCAGTTATGATACTAACAGTACATAAAGGTAGGTGGTTTATCCTTCCAACTGTGGGGGGTACTTCCAGTAAGGGTATTTGCAGGGTAGACAGAGGAAGGCTGCTCCACAGGGTTACAGAAGTTTGTCAGGCAGGTAAGAAGCAGCTTTACTTGCTTAGAGTTCTGCTGCCCTCTAGTGGAGGAGGAAGGGAGTTACATTTCATCTACAGGGGAGGTAAAAAGAAGAAAACAAGTGAGAAAGTTGTTGAATGCCTGGGGTGAGTCCTCGGGTGTGCTGGCCCTTACAATAGGTTCTACTGTAACAATCACAAAGTTTAGTTTAATACCTATTGGAGCAGTAGCTTATTCTTATACTATAAAGCAGGGCGAGCAGAGCCTTAAAAATACGTAGGGATTCATATAGGGTGAGCCCTTCCGTTCATGAAAGGTTTTCTTCTGCCTTGTAATGTTGGGGTATGATGAACAGAATGTATCACAGGCACAAGCCTAAAAGCTAAAAAAGAGATAGAGAAGAGTAAAAACCTAAGATGAAAGCAAGGGTGAAAGTTACATGCAAAAGTGAGTAAGAACTGGTAAGGACAAGTACAAGTTTCTAGATAAATCAAGCATTTCATACAATGGAGTTGATACACAGCTGGCCAAGCAGACTTTAATAAAGTAACTATGTTAATCTAGAACAGTAAAACACATATGTGGTGGTTGCTAGTTAGATACTGTAAAAGCAGAAATAGGTATTCAGTAACCTCCAACAGTTCAAGGTAATGCACTAATACATATCCAGTAGTCAGCCATGACATATACTAATACAATGCATTTTCCTTAATTTATACTCATTTTTAAAATAAGGTTTTAGTTTCAAAATAATTCCTTTAATTTGTAATCACTTTCAAAGTAAGGCTTTAGTTTGAAAAGACTTGTGAGAGACAAAAATATGTGGGATATGAAGTTAACACAGCCTGTTAGATAAGTAATTGTTTGGAGCTACATTCAATTAAAAGTTATAGGTTTTAGGACCACTAACTGAGTGCAGCAAATATCACTTGATAATATAGAATAGCTGAGGGTAAGACTAGGTGAGGATTACTGTATAGTATACCATAAGTATTAAAATAGAGGGTTTGGATTCAGATGAAGCAGCAGAGTTTAAAGACATTTTAAAGTGAGGAACCTGGGAGAAGGTGTTGAGTTTGGTTAGGTCTAGAATCGGCCTCCAGTCCACTTCTTTCCTGGGTACTAGAAAGTGTTGAATAAAATCATTTTCATTTTATCACACCCAGTAGAAGGTTTGAAATAACAAAGGGCATAAAATGTTCCTGATCTTTGGAAATGGCTTAGTGCCTCCATCCGCATATTTTCCTTGCCCACATATTAAATCAAAGTTCCCTCCCTCTACTCCAGGCAATATCAGATTACCTGTGATCATCATCCACTTATTTACTTTCTTTTATTCATATGAATTCATGCCATACTCAACGTTGGTATTTAGTAGTCTACATACAAAGTCACATTCAACTAACTAGAGTTCCCGTTCATGTCATCCCTTTGTTACATATATTTACCCCTTCCTAATATATAGTGCTACAGTGCCACTCTCTTTACCTGTGCTGTCCCTCCTGAACACCCTTTGCCCTGATATCCGTTATTTTCTTCCTTGTAGTCTGGCCAGGCGTGTGCAACCCCTACTTTATATGGACCATATTTCTGTCAGTCCACAGAGTAGCCTAGCATCTGGACAGTAATTTAGTTACTCCCAGAACACCTTACCTAGGACTGTATTACTTCAGCCATGCACAATAATATCCAGTAATGACAAACAAATAACCAGAACTTTGTTTTGTAGGTTGCTTCCACATTAAAGATTGTACAAAACAGAAAATATTTCAGGCTGGTAAAATTAGTTTCCCATCCTTGTCTATACTAATTCTTTTACACACAAGATAGCAATTTGTAGGCTTCACTTATTCTGTGGCACTTAGCACAGCTCATCTATCCATTCACAGATCATCTTCCACAAGGCTGTACTTTTCACCCACAACACTAATGTTCTGCAACACGGTCTTAATTGTCAGGTAGTCAGGGCAGTCTTGCTATTGGTTACTTCTCAGTTAAACAGTGCATCAGATAATATCTGTAAACAGTTAAGTGTAGTATTCCTTTTGCTTATATTTTACTATTGTTCCCCACTATCTGGTATCACAGAATAATGCTTTTCAAACTAGCAAGACCATGTTGCTTTCCCATTGCAGACATAACAGTAAAATAATGTGAATTATACAATGGCTTTTCATTAGTATTCAAAAACAAGAACGCTAATTGGAAAGCCCAACCAGCATGCGTGTTGCAAATCAAGCATACACCAATAAAAAAAAAATGCAGCCACTGAAGTACCACTAAGTGGCTAGACATTCTATAGGTGGTTGTGAAAGGACAGAGCAAATAAGAGAAAAATAGAGTACATTCTGCAAAACTAAACAATTAGAAATGTACCTGATTTTCCTTGTATTTCTGCCCTGTCCCTCGGAAAAAAAAAAGTACAAAAAAAGCAGCTGAGATTCTCTTTTCTCCATTGCTTTTCCTGTACTGTACTGATATACTCTGCAAGCATGGGAAAGTAAGTCTCATATGCTTAAACAGTACATCAGTAAACAAGGAAAAATGCAGAGGAACACTAAAGGGCCATTATACAAAGCCATTATTTTGGAAAGGGTGAAGGTATATGAGGATTTACCTGTTTGGCTTTGTTTGATCATTCAGGCATATATTTGTTTATTACTTGTACTTTTGAGTATTGCAGAACCCTTATTAGTGAGGCAGAAGTAATACATCCTTCAGATGCCAAGCTACGTGCATCTGCAGTCAGTTTAATTAATTAATGCATTATCTGGAAGTATGAACAATACTAGGGAAGAAATTGTGGATTGTAAGATGCCTATCCATTTATAGTTTTAAATACACACTTAAAGGTTTATGCTTCCCTTTACAAGCACTCAATAGTGCTTACCTCCCAGATTGATCTAGGTGTAAATTTGTGTCTACCCATCCAGTTATCAAGACTCGCACTAAATGTAGTCACAGTGTGGTACTTTTTTGGATATAGTTGGAAGCTGCATTAATTCAGCCATGTACTTTTGAACACCTTAACCAAGCCTCTGTTACTTAAAAACTCATATCAGTCTTATCCTAACATTGTTATGCTTTCCTTCTTCTTATACCAGGTATCATTCTTCAGGTTATTAACACACACACACACACATATATGTATGTATCTGTATATATATATATATATATATATATATATATATATATATATATATATATATAATAGATGTTACATTATCGACATGCCAAAACTTCAAAATTCATATGGTCAAGACCATTTGATTGAAGTTTCAGAACTTCAGACATTAAAAATAAATATATATATATATATATATATATATATATATATATATATATATATATATAATTTTATTTTATTTTTTTTACATTTTTGGAGGGGAGGCAAGCCCCCCTTCACCTCCCCCATGTGGGTGGCTGTGCCCCTCACACCCCCTGCTAATTAAATGTACCAATTCTGAGATCGCACTACATTGCAAAATTAACGGGTTAAATTTCCCGTTCCGCTCTGTACCGTGATCACCATTCAAAATGTTCGAAGTTGCAACACTTCGATCATATGGTCAGGTGTATACATATGAGTTTATAATGATTTATCTAAGGCAGTTTTCATCTAATCACACATTTAAAAATTTCATCTAGTAGTCATTCTATCTAAAACGCACTTAGTTGGCCATATTACATCTAAATCTTCATATACAGCAAATACTTCCTCAAAATGTATTTATTTTTTTTCGGGGGGGGGGGGGCAAGTCGCCCTGCACCCTTTAATTAAATATTCTAACTACATAGTCACACAACCTTGGACAAGAGAAAACTCCTCACACAGTGAATCACTGAAAGTGTACAAACACAAATGTATAAAGATGTAACATAACAGTGGGCATTAGCAGGGCACAAATACTGATCAGCACTAATTTTAATTCCTTCCAAAAGAACACGGTGGTGTGGGATTATCTGATTTGAAGGGGTATTTCAGAGCTACACAGTTACGGCTCCTATACATAGCACAAGCAGAAAGCTACAATTCAAAGTGAGAGGGACGATGATGAGGAAGGAACCTCAAGGTTCAACAAGAAGAGACCGGATTTTGGATGCAGATCCTTAAGAAGAATAACAATAACCATACAGAATATTGTATTCATAAAGTAGCAGCAAGTATTCTAAGAACTAAGGCAAGACTGGGATGGAGAAAGGGCATTCTGCTGATAGGGATGACTGCAATTAGTGGTACAGAGAATAGGCAAGACGGAGCTGGAATTTACTGGAGAAAACTAACAAAGGAACTGAGGTATTGGGAGCAAATAATTAGAGGCGCAAAGGTAGTTGAATGAGAAGAAGCAAATAATTCATTTGGACTGCAGGTTAGAGATCGCCTTTCACATCAAGGATTGATATCAGAGTATAAGCAAAGAGAAAGGAACATGGAGATCCTAGGTGAAAGACCAGCACTTGCAGAGTTTCTAGTAGAATCTAGAACAGAAGCTGCAGTTAAAAAAAGGGATAATTAGTAGGGCATATAAAGTACTGTATGATACCTATAGGAATCAATCAGAGGAGGTTAGAAAGGATTGGGAAGAGAGACTGGATAAGCGATTCACAAAGAAACAATGGAAGGATATATGTATGGCTCCCAAATATGCAACAAAGTGTAGAAGATTTTTAGGATCTTGTTTTGGAAGTGTTTGCATAGGTATTTTTATACCCCAAGCAGACTCCAAAGAATTTTTCCTCTGGTAGATTGCAAGGGTTGGAGGTATGATGAGGAAGAAAGAAGCAGTTGGGAAACATATTTTGGGGATTGTAATGGACAGTCCTTAAAAATTCCATGCAGACTATATTAAAAATACTGGGTGAGCAAATTGATTTCACTAAGGAAATAATTTTCTTTTGAGCTGTGATACAGAATTGGAATAGCCTAGACATAGTAATGGCTTGCTGAGTTAAATTCTGATGGCTGCCAAAAAAACAATTACTAGAAAATGGAAATCAAGGTCTAAACCAACTGTACTAGAAGTAATGAATATAGTAAGAGATGAAGCAACCAGTAGTGAGATCTTTAGAAAAGGTTAGGAGCAAATTACATAGAAATAAATGGAAATTGTGGGAACAATACATTCAGTGTAATGTTTTGGAGGAGGAATGAGGCTTAAGGGAAGGCAGGAATTGAATGAGCTTTGTAATGTTTGGCAGGAATTTGAATGAGTTTTGTAATGTTTGACTAACAGTGACTGGATAGATTATAAGTGGTATAATGTTTGCAACTGAAAGTATGTCAAAATGGTTTGTCTTCATTTATATAAATGTGTGGTTGCCTATGTCTTAAGTGAAAATTTAATAAAGATGTTTCTTGTTTTATAAAACCACTAATTTGCATTGTAATTTCTATGATCAAGAACTATCAATCACTTTCCATATTTCTAGCAAATGTGATTCAGTCATTTGTGTTTTAAATCAATTGTGACAGTTTTCCATTGATAACGTCATAGGTAAAATGTACTACACCTATTTATCCATCTATATATATATATATATATATATATATATATATATATATATATATATATATATATACATACATATATATGTTTTAAATCATAGACATGGATACTTACAAGTCCAATGAATAACTCTTTCCAGAAAACAATATATAACCAAACTATGTGGGGGGCTGTGCCCCCCCCCCCACACACACACCCTTACTTTACATGCTAACTCCAGGATCGCGCTACAGTGGGGAAAAGGCCATATATAACTTTCAACTAAATAAGTTTTAGTGAAGTGAGCTTTCAGTGAATTGTGTGCAGGCAACTGAGTTTCAGTGAAATGAGCTTTCAGTGAAATGAAGTAGACCCATATATATATATATATATATATATATATATATATATATATATATATATATGTGTGTGTGTGTATGTAAACATTGTGCTTTGTCACTCTGAGTTTTATCAGATATATTTTATTAGTTGCTTCGTTCTTTCCTTTTTGTGTGGTGTAGTAGGCAGCTGCTGTGTACTGACAATGTTAAAAATTGAATGTGAGAAGAGACTTTCAGGAAATATTTCAGAGCTTGTATCATTTGAAACTAGTTTGGATACGGTTTAGGGCAGACTGCTAATATTATTATTCTATTACATGACTTTAACGCAGAAAGAACCCACAATTTATAACTCGGTTTATCTAGGCATCATCTTTATCAGACAGAGATTGAAGGTGTACTACTAATACACAAAGCACACATA